>NW_017674059.1:0-19125 GCF_001879085.1 Nicotiana attenuata | reverse complement strand
AAAAAAATACCACATATACAGAAAAATCTAGGTGGCAGGTGAGTGCACCCACACTCTTTGCCACATCAACATCCAGGGGATAATCGCTCTCAAAAGGACAAGTTGAGGAGGGTAATTAAGACCACGAATAGTTTAAGGCTGTAACTAATAATCCGTGTCAAGTTTAGGGGGCGTGGTAAGGTATTTTGCCCAACTATTTATTCACAGCAGTTATTTTGGGGTGTAACAGGGAAATTTTACTACAGTCTATCTTGGGCTTCAATTCAGGACAGTGTGGTGACCATAATAAGAGTCTTTTTCACATATGGTTGGGGATTTAATGTTGGAAGAGGATGTAAATAGGTGTCCAGATTTATACATGCTTGTGATTAAGGAAAAGACAGAATATGATTGGTGTGCAAGATCACCTGGTGCCAGATTTATACATTCTTTTATTCTTTGGGCTCTAAAGAGGGGACCCCCCCCAACCCAACCCAAAAACCTCCCTCACACACAAGGAAATAAATTGTTCAAGAATGATATGGTAGTATTTGTTAAATAAAGATACATAGTGCGCAAATTTTGGAATGAATAATATATTTGTTAAATTTCATGTTAATTCCAGAGTATTACTAATAAATACATCCTAATATTTGCAGCAAATGATTGCAATTATTCAAATCATGTCAAAAAAGAGCGCACAAAAGGGATTGACAAGGTCAAGAAGCTGATGGTTTGAAACTTATTTGAGCACGCGAAGTGCAAGTAGCCAGAACACAATTGTAGAAGAAAGTGAGCATTTGGTCCAGTCTATGAATATAGGCACAATCCTATTACTATTTGACTTGGGGTTTAGGTTTTAGGTTTGGTTTGTTTTGGTTTTGATGGCTACGCTTTCGCCAAGAATCGGTATATGATTAAAGTTTACCGGCATTCGATATTTATATTAAATTATATTCATTTGCTGTAGTTATATTATACTTGATTGAGATTATGAGATTATTAAAGACACATGTCATATATTTATTGGATTAATTTAAACACTAAATGTAATAAACTTTATACCATTGGTCTATTGGGAAAGGTAATTAATCGTGTCACAAGTGAGGGAAAGTAAAACCCCTTAGACATCAGAGGTGACCGGAGGAACATTTCATCTCCAATGAGTTTCGCTACATCAAAGTCCTTCTTGGTTATGAAGCACCAAACCAATAGAGCATGTAAGCTGTTCACATCTAACGTGTTGCCCGTGGGCAATAACATGCTGCAAATAATGGTGAACCAGCACTTAGCCTCCCATGTGAATGACCGGGAATGAAGGCTCATGTACTCCTGTATCCAAACTGGCCATCCCCCTAAGCATATTGTCTCAATCAGAGTGTCCCAATCGACCCCTGGGGAGTTATAGTAATAATCATTTTCACCAGTGAACGGAGGCAGCTGCAAAACCTGGCGAATTTTCAATAATGAGGCATATACCACTTTGCCCCGCACAATCACCGAACGGCACATATGTTCTGGGCAGTTCGCATAGAACTCCCGTACTATCATTAGGTTGGCCGTTTCAGGTTCCTCGAACAAGAACTCCATCCCCCTCCGTCTGATTTCCTCGTACATGTCCGGATTTTCTACACGGAGGGCAGCCCTGTCAATAGCAATCTCAAGGATAAAGCTTTTTGTAGCTTTAGCATGAAACCTGGCCTCTGCCTCCTGTGACTCGAACCGGGTGGCATCATACGTCGGCAATTCGGAAGTGCTTTCCGTGTTCCTACACTTCTTTCGGGCCATAGTACCTGCAATCAACAGTATAACGATCAGGTGCAGCCTAAATGTGCCAGTCAGATGGGTACTCAGACTTCGCCACCCGCTGGCACCAAACAGTTCCCTTTTGTCAAACATGGCTAGTACAACTATCTAGTAAGGTGCCAAAGTTGACAACATCCACTATTGCCCCCACACCACTATCAATGCTACAATTCCGCCTTATAAGACTCCACGCAAGCTTCCACAAATTAATAACTGTTAAGTGCTACCACCACCCCCCACATGGCCTTCCATAGTCGAGTAATTTGACAAAAGAGACAACTCCCAAGCCACATGCTGCACTTCACCCCACACAAAAAAAATTGTCAACAAAGAACACACCCCCACTTCTACACAAATCAACCCCAAACACCATCTACAACACCAAACTTGGAGTCTAAGACCCCATTGCAACCAAAATCAAGAATTCTACACAGTAACTACTACATAATACAAAGTACACAAAATAAAAGAAAAAGTAGAACAACTTACTTGAAAATTACAGCGGAGTCTTGGTGGAAAAATAACTTACTTGAAAAAGTAGAACAGATTTGGGGGGGGGTTGGAGAGGTAGGGGGGCGGTTTCGGGAAGAAGAAGAAAGAAGAAGGAGGAGAGAAGTGGGGTGGTGGGTTTGGTTGGAGGAAAGGAAGAAGAAGAAGGAATAAAAATGGGGGTTTTGGGAAGAAGAAGAAGAAAGAAGGAAGAGGAGAGAAGTAGAGAGAAGAGGGGAGAAGAGGCGGGTGTTATGGGGAGGGTGTTATTAGGTTAGGTTAATTAAAGGAGGAAAAGAAAAAAAAAATTCTGTAGATGTACCTGGGCGCGCACCGACCTACCGCGGTTACGCCGTGACCGCGGTGAACCATCATCAGAGAGGACGACCGACCGCAGTCCTACCGCGGTTACGCCGTGACCGCGATGTGCCTTCATCAGAGGGTATCTCTGACCGTGGTCCTACCGCGGTTACGCCGTGACCGCGGTCTGGGCCTGTTCCTGGATGCCAATTTCGGGGTTCTTTTCATTGTTTTGCCCCTTAGGCACTATTTTTACCTCTTTTAATGCCTACCTTACCCATGTTATGCCCAGGCTCGTGATGCAAGGTCCTCCGCACTATCCTGCATATATACAATATGTTAGAAATTATACTAGCGTGGGTTGCCTCCCATGAAGCGCCTGATTTAATGTCGCGGCACGACGCAACACGAGCGCAATTAAGAATCGCTCAACCTTTTTTTTCTTGGTCTTCTAAACATGACGTTACATACTATACTTACAACACATTCGTGGGTTTCCTCCCACGCAGTGCCTGATTTAACGTCGCGGCACGACGCAAGTAGTTGCGCCATCATTCCTCATTTGCGTACTGGGGTTCTTCCAAATTGATCATCATTGTATCCCCTTTTTCTTCAGCTATTCCAAGGTAATATTTCAACCTTTGCTCATTTACTGAAAACTTGTTTGTCCCATCTTCTGACTCGATCTCAACAGCTCCACTTGCGAGCATTTGCACCACTCTAAATGGTCCTGACCATCGGGACTTTAGCTTACTCAAAAACAATCTCAATCTTGAATTATACAGTAATACCTTATCACCGGGTTTGAAGTCTCTGTCCACAATGTGTTTATCATGCATCTTCTTCATTCTTTCCTTGTATAGCCTCATGCTTTCAAAGGCTTGATATCTAAATTCTTCCAGCTCATGCAACTCTGTCAGCCGATTTTGTCCAGCTGCGTCAGGATCCATGTTCAATTGCTTTAGTGCCCACCAAGCTCGATGTTCTAGCTCTACAGGCAAATGACAGGCCTTCCCAAATACCAACTTGTATGGTGACATACCTATTGGTGTTTTGAACGCAGTTCTATAGGCCCAGAGTGCGTCATCAAGCTTCTTTGCCCAATCAGTTCGTGTGGCATTCACCGTCTTGGTTAATATACTTTTTATCTCTCTGTTGGACACTTCAACCTGCCCACTGGTTTGCGGATGGTAAGGGGTGGCCACCTTGTGGCGTACATCATATTTTGCAAGTAGTTTCTCGAAGGCTCTATTGCAGAAGTGAGTGCCCCCGTCACTGATGATCGCTCTTGGTGTCCCAAACCTGGTGAATATGTTCTTTTTCAGAAATCCTACCACCACTCTTGCATCATTAGTGGGCAACGCTGCAGCCTCTACCCATTTAGACACGTAGTCCACAGCAACAAGGATGTACTTATTACCAAATGAGCTGACAAACGGACCCATAAAGTCAATCCCCCAAACATCAAACACCTCTACCTCTTGAATCGGGTTCATTGGCATCTCATGGCGACGGGAAATGTTCCCAGTCCGCTGGCATTCATTGCAGCCCTTGACCCAGAGGTGCGCATCTCTAAACACAGTTGGCCAAAAGAATCCGGCCTCTAGCACTTTCGCAGCTGTCCTGACCCCTCCAAAATGTCTTCGATATGCTGATGTGTGACACGCCTGCAAAATAGAAGATTGTTCTATCTCGGGGACACACCTCCGGATAATATTATCAACACATATTCTAAACAAATGAGGCTCGTCCCAATAATACATGCGGCAATCACGAAAGAACTTTTTCTTTTGGACAGATGAAAGGTCATATGGAACTATACCGCAGGCCAGGTAATTTGCAAAATTTTGCATACCATGGCGCATCTTCCAGAGTAGCTGTAAGCAGCTGCTCATCTGGAAAGGTTTCCAGAATTTCTTCGACCTCGACTGGTTTTTCAGCTCCTTCAAGTCGTGATAGATGATCAGCGACTTGATTTTCTGTGCCCTTACGGTCACGAATTTCGAGGTCGAATTCTTGCAATAGCAGCACCCAACGAATCAGGCGCGGCTTAGACTCCTTCTTCTCAATTAGGTACCTGAGAGCTGCATGGTCAGTGTATACAATTACCTTGGAACCAATCAGATATGATCGGAACTTGTCAAAAGCAAACACCACCGCTAACATCTCCGTATCCATTACAGTGTAGTTGAGCTGTGCACAGCTTAGCGTTCTACTTGCGTAGTAAATCGGGTGCATCAGCTTCTCTTTTCGCTGCCCCAAGACTGCTCCTATGGCATAGTCGCCTGCGTCACACATGAGCTCAAAAGGTTGCTCCCAGTTGGGTGCAACAATGATGGGTGCAGTTACCAACCTCTTCTTTAGTTCCTAAAATGCCAACCTGCAATCATTAGAAAACACAAAGGGCTGATCCTTTTCAAGGAGTTTGCATTGTGGGTTAGCAATTTTGGAAAAATCTTTTATGAAACGCCGGTAGAACCCGGCGTGCCCAAGAAAGCTTCTCACCGCCTTGACTGAAGTGGGCGGTGGTAGCTTTTCAATCACGTCAACCTTAGCATGGTCGACCTCAATTTCTTTTATGGACACTCGATGTCCCAGGACTATCCCTTCTTGTACCATAAAATGGCACTTCTCCCAGTTTAGCACTAAGTTTGTCTCCATACATCTTTTGAGCACTCTGCTTAAGTTGTGAAGACAGTCTTCGAATGAATCTCCCACCACGGAGAAATCATCCATAAAGACTTCCATAATATCCTCCACCATATCTGTGAAGATGGCCACCGTTGAAAAGTCGCTGGTGCATTGCAAAGCCCAAAAGGCATTCTCCGAAAGGCAAAGATGCCATACGGATAGGTGAAGGATGTTTTCTCTCTATCCTCGGGGGCTATTGATATCTGATTGTACCCCGAGTATCCATCTAAGAAACAAAAATGTGATCTCCGGGTGGCGGCGTTCAATTTCCGGTAATCCACGCAAATCCGCCACCCTGTGACTGTACGAGTTGAGATCAACTCATTGTTTTCATTTTGCACAACAGTCATTCCCCCCTTTTTAGGCACACATTGGACAGGGCTGACCCAATTACTATCAGAGATGGGGAAGATGATTCCCGCATCTAACCATTTGATTACCTCCTTCTTTACTACCTCTTTCATGTTTGGGTTCAGCCTTCGTTGATGTTCTCTTGAAGGTTTGTGCCCTTCTTCCAAGAGAATCTTATGCATACAGAAGGCTGGGCTGATACCCTTTATGTCTGCCATGGTCCAGCCAATGGCAGTCTTGTTTTCTTGCAGTACCTGTAAGAGCCGTTCTACCTGCACATCTAGCAAACCGGATGATATTATAACAGGCAAGGTCGAATCAGGTCCCAAGAACACATACCTGAGGTGATTTGGGAGTGGCTTTAGCTCCAGTTTGGGTGGTTCTTCTATTGATGGCTTTGCTGGAGGTGTAGCCCTTTTTTCTAATTCAAGGGACTCAAATTGAGGTTCCCTTGTCCAGAATCCTCGGCCTTCAAGTGCCATGACCCATTCAGCTAACCCTTCACCATCCATCTCTTCTAGATTTTTCAGACATACATCCAATGGGTCATTCACAGTCAGGGTCGCGTCGTCCTCTTGCAGAATCACATCTACTGCATCCACTAAAGACCAATTAGCATATTCACTGGGTCTTCTCATAGATTGCTGAACATTGAATATGACTTCCTCACAGTTCAGTCTCATTTTAGTTCCCCAGTCTCACAATCGATCAGTGCTCTACCAGTCGCCAAAAACGGTCTACCCAGAATGAGAGGTATCTCCTCATCTACCTGGCAGTCCAGGATAACATAGTTTGCTGGGAACACGAACTTCCCTACTTGCACCAACACATCATCAAGAGTACCAGTTGGCCTTTTCACCGTGCGATCAGCCAGCTGTAGCAGCATAGAAGTCGGCCTAGCTCTGCCGATGCCCAATTTAGTGTACACAACCAGCGGCATTAGATTTATGCTGGCCCCCAGATCACATAAGGCCTTTGCAAAGGTGTAGCTCCCAATTGTGCACGGAATAGTGAAACTACCTAGATCAGACATCTTTTGAGCCATCGATCTTGTCACTACTGCGCTCCAGGTCTGTGTGAGAGTCATAGTGGATAGATCCTGAAAATCAAACTTTCGCGACATTAAATCTTTCATCATCTTTGCATAACTAGGCATCTCCCTCAAAGCATCCATCAAAGGAATAATCAACTGAATCTGACGTAGTATCTCCATAAATTTCTTGTATTGAACTTCTTTCTTTTGTTTAACCAGTCTCTGAGGGAAGGGTGCAGGTATCACCCTTTGTGCATTACTTACTGGCTTCTCTATGTTGGAATTTTCTGGCACAAGAGGTGCCACCTGTTCTGCAGCTTGCTCATTCATCTTTTCTTTCTCCTGACTCTGCTCGATCACCACTTCACTAAGCTCTGTTGGATCCTCCACCTCTAACGGAACTGGAGCAACTGTCGTACTCTCCTTTCTGGCTTGTAGATTCTCATGTTCTCTATCTAAATCTCTCCCATTCCGGAGACTTACTGCCATCAGCTGATTTGGGTTTTGCTCCTTGGGGTTTATGTTAGTGTCTGCAGGCAAGGTTCCCTGAGGACGGTTGTTCAAAGCCATGGACAGCTGTCCCAGCTGCGTTTCTATGTTCTTTATTGCTGAATCATGCACTGCCAATTTTTCCTGCACTTTATTATTTATCCCAACGAGTTGCTGAAGCATACCCCTGATTTCCACCATATTGTTATCTTGCTGCTGAGCAGGCGGTTGATAAGCTAATTGTTGCTGATTTTGCTGTGGATAGCCCTGTGGTTTCTGATATGGTACTGGCACTAATTGGTTTTGAGGGTGCATACGCCCAGGCTGTTGCATATTAGGCATGTACTGCTGATTTTGCTGCGGTCTCCATTGATGTGCTCCTTGTCTCTAACCTCCATAGTTGTTGACATAATTCATATCTTCCCGTGGCCCTTGATTTTCGCCTTCTCCGCTCCATGAGAACACATAGGACTGATTAATACAAGGTGTACACAGTCCCCCATTTGTTGTATCAACAATGAGCACCTGTTTTGTGCCCATCTCATCAATCTTCTTCGTCAATATGCTCATCTGGGTCATGAGTGTGGCCATATTCTCTGCATGTGAATTGTTCGGGTCAAGAGGAACTGAATGCACTATGGGTGCCAGTGTTGTAGCTCTAGTCATCCACCCCAAATTTTGTGACATCTTGTCAAGAAGGATTTTGCACTTGGTGATTGTCTTACTCAATAATGCACCTCTAGCTGAAGCATCCACATTTGCTTTTAAATAGTCAGCTAGCCCCATGTAGAATCTCTGGCCAAGCATCTGATCTAGAATGCCATGGTGAGGACACTTCACTAGCATCCCTTTAAATCTTTCCCAAGTTTCTTGCGAGGATTCAGTCGGCTGCTGCTTAAACTACAATATTTCATCAATCTGTCTTGCAGTCTTGTTTGGCGGATAGAACTTGTTCAGGAACTGCTTGACTAATTCCTCCCAGGTGGCAATGGAATTGATAGGGAGCGAATTTAACAAAGTCTGAGCTTCCCCGGTCACAAAGAATGGAAACAGTAACAGCTTGATAGCTTCCGGGGTCATATTTGGCTGCCTTTGGGTCATACAAATTGACAGAAATTTTTTCAAGTGTTGCTGCGGGTCTTCAATGTGTGACCCGGAGAACAATCCTTTATTCTGTAGCAGATGCAGCATATTGTTGGTTATCTAGAAAGTCTCCGCTTGGATTGCGGGCACAGCTATGGCATTGGCCAGGTTATCAGCTGTGGGCTGTGCCCAGTCATAAAGTGCAGCCTCGGGCACAAGAGGTGCCACTACTCTTGCGTTGGGGTTTGCTGGTGGGTCCCCAACGTTTCCGTTGACGTTGTCTACGTCACCCATGTTTAATTCGAGCTGGTGTGATTGTTGGGATTGTTGAAGTCTCTTGTTGGCATGGTTCAATGCCCTGAATGTTTTCTGGAGGTCTGTGAATCCTTCTAGCAGTTCTCCAGTCCTAGAAGAACTTCTAGGCATACACCTGATTTCCACAAGAGTTCAAACGTTAGAATTTCAATGAAAGATTGGGTATGGAGAAAACTGACTACACTTAGAATTTTTGTATTTCTTTAAATTGTAATTGATAACACCTTTGAATCCCCGGCAACAACGCCAAATTTGATAACGCCAAACTATGCCTTATAAAAAGACACACACGGACGTAGTAAATATAGTCTGAGTAATTCTGCCCAGAGTCGAACCACAGAGAATTAACGTATCAAGTACTCTTGTCAGACTTACTAAATTAACACAATCAATTTCCCCAAACTTGGTGATTCACAGTTGATGATATATTTAACAACTAAACTAAAAATAAATAAAGCTCAAAGTTAACTAAGCTTGCTTGTATATAATTGGAATAAGGTCTAAGGTAATGGTTTCCCCCGTTGTTGATTTCCTTGGTTGAATATGTTTTATAACTGAGACTTAGTTGTCTCTATCAATCACGAACGCTCCAGCTATCATAATCTTTCTCAAGCAATTATGATAATTTACTAGACGCACTTTCTCAAGCTACGCTAGCTAGATTCACAATACGGTTCACTTAGATTGCATCCGAGGTATCGTTATCTCTAATCCTACCTCTAAACCCTCGGTTATGACTCTCGTCTATACTCCGGGAGTGATGTTGTTCATACAATCACCTAAATATGCACTATCTCTCAAGCAGATACACACTAAATAGGGACGAATAATTGAGGGCCCTTTCAATTAACCACAATCAAAACGTAGATGAACAAATAGAGATTAACAACCAATTCAAAACTATATTAATATAACAACCAAGTCATCCCCAACGGATTTCACCAGAACGTCAGATTAAAGTATTTAGCTACTCATGACAATAACAAAAATCACAAAAGAATACATATTCAAAGGTAAAAGGACAAAGAAGAAGATTAAAGATTGATGCCCAACGATCCTCCTTGCCTCTTGCCCTTTCTTCTTATGTTTTTCACTTCCAAAAATCGTTCTCTGTTTTCTTCGCCGGCTTCCTTCATTTAATATAGGGTTTAGGGCTTAAAATCCCGTGTTTTGCACTTTGGTCCTTGAAGTTTACGCGTCCTGTCGCGATCCTACTACGCGTCCTGTCGCGATCCTACCGCGGTTACGCCAGGACCGCGGCCAGAGTGGCCTTCGGAATCTGCAACAGTGTTCTGCCGCGGTCCTACCGCGGTTACACCCGGACAGCGGCAGACCAGCTTCAGTTCCGGCTTTGTCCCTTCGCTTGGTTCACTTTGTGGATATTGTACGATTGGCCTTCTTTTCTCCGTATTTGATCCCAAAAGTACTCCACAGACTTCTTTTATTGGATATAACCTGCAAAGCATGAAAAGCACTAATCAGAGCATTTTGTTATCACTTTTTACCGTAAAAGCTATACAAAAATGTGGTTCTTTAGGGCCTAATTATAGTCTAATTTACCTATTATCAGGACTTCAATATAAGTACCGGACGCCGAATGAAAAATAAAAGAAAAATTTGAATCACCTATTCTGATTAGAATCACTCTGTAATAAATAACAATAGAAAGAGGAGAAAAAAATAATCAGAGAGGACTTACATGTCATACCAATGGCCTAATTATGTTGCGATGAACATACTTTTATAAGGTACTTGTTGTTTCCAAACTGTCGGCTCAGGAACAGGTGAATTTTTGAAGAATGACAAATGAACTCAGTCATGGACCAGGTCCATAATGTGAAGCACATTCATGATCAACCTACACATGTGAGATTCACGTGAAAGAGATAAGTCCCATTGATTAAGCAGCAATATCTCCTGATATGATCGAAAAGGTTGCATATTGGATAAGGGGAGAGAGTCTCTTTATGTGAAGAAAACACAATCCGGATAAAAGATAGTGTTGGAGTTTGTGATGTTCAAGGACTCAACTTCGATAGAAGATCAGCAATTGAGTCCCAATCATACTCTAATTACTAACCTATTAAATAACAGTGACTGTTCTCTTTTACAGGAATTGCACAAACGCAGAAGTTAAACTGAATTGAGAGCAAAAGAGAAAGGCGATTTTGCAAGCAATTTATGTGAGATGTGAGTGTGCACTCCTGAAGCTACTTGAACGAGATAGAAGAACCAATTCCATTGTGTCTTTCTTTATTTCTAGTTCAATTGTAATAGGTGATTTAAACTTGTACCTTTCAGCTTTCATAGAAGCAATTGTATTAGGTACTTAGAGTGTTCAAGTTATATGCTAACTTGAAGTTATCGCAACAGTTGAGGCTGTGTGCTACAACGGGATTAGAGTTAATCCTTAGGTTTACGAAGAGTTTTGTAAATGCTGTTTTGGCTCAGTGATTTTAGTGGAAGTTTGGGAAAATCTCACTGAATATTAGGTCGTGGTTTTTTCACCTTTTGAGCCAGGTGTTTTCCACGTAAAAATCTCTGTGTTCTTTATTTTATGTACTTATTATTCCGCAAACAGTTGTAGTTAGTACACCTAGAAGTACTAGGTTCTTCTAGAGCGAAAATTGGGTACCACACAAATCACCCCCCTCTTGTGTGGTATTGACGTTGAGAACATCAATTGGTATCAGAGCGGGCTATCCTCGAAGAGGCTAACACCTTAGGGAAAGATCAACATGAGTGCACCACCTGAGAACTGGGAAGGGCAATCCGCTGCTAGGCCTCCACTTTTCAATGGACAGTATTATTCTTGGTGGTAGAACATGATGAGGGATCACATCATAGGAGAAGACTATGAACTCTGGGACATAGTCACTGATGGTCCTCTAACAACTACAAAGAAGAATGCTGAAGGAGTGGATGTGCCAAAGACAAGAGCTGACTGCACTACTGAAGACCTAAAGAAGTGGAAGAAAAATTCCAAGGCCAAGAAATGGCTTGTGTGTGGACTAGGTCCAGATGAGTACAGTAAAATTCAAAGCTGTACCACTACAAAGGAAATCTGGGACACTTTGCAAGTGGCTCATGAAGGAACACCTCAAGTGAAGAGGTCCAGAGGAACACTGCTGTATTCTCAATATGAGAATTTCACCATGAAGGAAGGAGAAACCATCCAAGAGATGTATACAAGGTTCACCACACTGACAAATGAACTTAAGTCTCTTGGAAGGATTATCCTTGAAGAAGACAAAGTTGAGAAGATTTTAACAAGGGTTCTGCCAGTCTTTTGGGAAATCAAAATTACTGCTATCCAGGAATCAAAGAATATTGCTNTTATTAACAGTACCTTTTTTAGTAGAATGTTAATAAAATTACCAAAATACCATTTCGTCCGTCCAGTAGCGACGACTGTCTTTTTGTATTGGTACCGCAGCCGCCCTTTGGTTGGGCATTGGTGCAACATTACCTATTGATAAATCCCTAACCTTTAGGTCTTTTTTAAATTTTTTAAATTTGATTCAATTGTGAAATAACACGACATGTGTATCTAGGGAATAGTTTCTTCAAAGCGAATTCTCCCTAGATACATCTATTCAATTTAATTCTGAATTTTTTTTGTAATATATGATATATTAATATATTAATTGTGCTAAAGATTTTCAATCTATTTTCACTAAGTAAGTCCAATAGATTTAAAACTTATTTTTTGCTAAATCAATTACGAAATATTTTGATCTCCGGGTGGCGGCGTTCAATTTCCGGTAATCCACGCAAATCCGCCACCCTGTGACTGTACGAGTTGAGATCAACTCATTGTTTTCATTTTGCACAATAGTTATTCCCCCCTTTTTAGGCACACATTGGACAGGGCTGACGCAATTGCTATCAGAGATGGGGAAAATGATTCCCGCATCTAACCATTTGATTACCACCTTCTTTACTACCTCTTTCATGTTTGGGTTCAGCCTTCGTTGATGTTCTCTTGAAGGTTTGTGCCCTTCTTCCAAGAGAATCTTATGCATACAGAAGGCTGGGCTGATACCCTTTATGTCTGCCATGGTCCAGCCAATGGCAGTCTTGTTTTCTTGCAGTACCTGTAAGAGCCGTTCTACCTGCACATCTANGTCTGAGTAATTCTGCCCAGAGTCGAACCATAGAGAATTAACGTATCAAGTACTCTTGTCAGACTTACTAAATTCACACAATCAATTTCCCCAAACTTTGTGATTCACAGTTGATGATATATTTAACAACTAAACTGAAAATAAATAAAGCTGAAAGTTAACTAAGCTTGCTTGTATATAATTGGAATAAAGTCTAAGGTAATGGTTTCCCCCGTTGTTGATTTCCTTGGTTGAATATGTTTTATAACTGAGACTTAGTTGTCTCTATCAATCATGAACGCTCCAGCTATCATAAATCTTTCTCAAGCAATTATGATAATTTACTAGACGCACTTTCTCAAGCTACGCTAGCTAGATTCACAATACAGTTCACTTAGATTGCATCCGAGGTATTGTTATCTCTAACCCAACCTCTAAACCCTCGGTTATGACTCTCGTCTATACTCTGGGAGTGATGTTGTTCATACAATTACCTAAATATGCACTCTCTCTCAAGCAGATACACACTAAATAGGGACGGATAATTGAGGGCCCTTTCAATTAACCACAATCAAAACATAGATGAACAAATAGAGATTAACAACCAATTCAAAACTATATTAATATAACAGCCAAGTCATCCCCAACGGGTTTCACCAAAACCTTAGATTAAAGTATTTAGCTACTCATGACAATAACGAAAACAACAAAAGAATTCATATTCAAAGGTGAAAGAACAAAGAAGAAGATTAAAAATTGATGCCCAATGATCCTCCTTGCCTCTTGCCCTTTCTTCTTATGTTTTTCACTTCCAAAAATCGTTCTTCTCTCTTCTTGGCCGACTTCCTTCGTTTAATATAGGGTTTAGGGCTTAAAATTCCGTGTTTTGCACTTTGGTCCTTGAAGTTTACGCGTCCTGCCGCGGTCCTACCGCGGTTACGCCAGGACCGCGGCCAGAGTGGCCTTCAGAATCTGCAGCAGTGTTCTGCCGCGGTCCTACCGCGGTTACGCCCGGACAGCGGCAGACCAGCTTCAGTTCTGGCTTTGTCCCTTCGCTTGGTTCACTTTGTGGATATTGTATGATTGTCCTCCTTTTCTCCGTATTTGATCCCAAAAGTACTCCACAGACTTCTTTTATTGGATATAGCCTGCAAATAATGAAAAACACTAATCAGAGCATTTTGTTATCACTTTTTACCGTAAAGGCTATACAAAAATGTGGTTCTTTAGGGCCTAATTATAGTCTAATTTACCTATTATCAACACCCCACACTTAAATCTTTGCTCGTCCTCGAGCAACTTAAAATTGAGCGCATAGGCAAGAATACCTTTTTAAGCAATTCTCCTAACTCATCACACCAAGAGTATTTAAAATAGACTAAGCACAAAAGCGTAACATCTTCACCTCAATATTGGACTCACAACTACCACGCATTATTCACAACTTACCCACTTACTCTAACATAGAAGTCACTGACATTACCTTTCCTTCATGAATCAAGTGCCCTCACACAACAAAAGAGAGGAGTTCCACACAATAGAATTTAAGAACACTTAGGACTCAAGATAGAAAGAATTCACTCACTCTCAGAAATAACATTCATATGCCACAAAAGATGTACCATAAGCTTGCCCGTAGTGTACTACTCCACTAATCGAGCTCATTCAATCTAGGATCAATTAGGACTTTATTTGGTTGTAATGTAAGCTACGGGACGGGTAGGATATATTTAGATATAAGAGTGACTACACCTCCCTAAGCACTTTAATACATATACTTTAACATTCAAACCCCATACTTATGTCAAACCAAACTCCACCTTCACATCAATGTATATTACCCCATACTTCTTTAAGCACAATTACACCAAGAGTCACCACTTATTAACGATATATATATATTTTTTCACAGCAATACAACTATATATATTTTTTTTCTTTCAATTCAAGTGGCTCTTACTTGTTCAAAACAGTGCACCTTTCTCCTGATTTCATTAGTTCCACTCAAAAGCCAAACCAACCACCCCACACTTTAACTTTTACATAAATCATCACAATTCAAGTGCTTATGAGAGGTTAAAAGGTTCAACTAGATAGTCCAATCAAACAAATGGGTAAGGCTTGTAATGTGGTTTCCAAAGAACAGGATTACAGGCTCAAAGGGGTTAAATACGATACATAACAATTAGGCGGGTAAAATATACATATCTGGGTCAACAAAGAAATGCCTATATCACTTCCTAGACTGAACAAAACTACTATTTTGCTTTGCAAACACACGGGGCAAGTTCTAGGCATCAAATGCAATGCACAGAATATAACAAATCCTTACACACACATGGCACATAACTCACTCAGGATTGGTTTCATCAAGACACTCTAGTCAAAACAGTTAAGCAAAGTTAAGAGCATACAATTTAAGGTACTTATACAAGATTCAAAAACTGAGCCTAAGCGTCACAGCCAAAGTACTCACTATTCTCAAGGCATAACCAAGTCAAGAGATATTGCTTCAATTCAAAACACAACACAATGGCTCCACTCCCAAAAAAAAAAAGCTAACTACACCCGGTTCAAATAAAACCCTTGGAAAAGAACCGTGGTCAAAAGAAAAACCAAGGGGGAATTACTATACTACCTAAAAAGAAAATAAAATAAATAAAAAAAATCTTTTTGGCTTTGTTTTTCTTTTTGTTTTTTTTTGTTTAATTATTAGACTACTTCCCTCAAGAATACTATCTAAGTAGTCCGTCATCAGGAAGAGTCTCTTACATTTTCTAGATTTTTTTTTATCCGACCTTAGCCCTCAAGAAACGCGTCGACAAGTGTCCGTCGTTGGGCCAAGTCAAATTCAAAAAAAGATTAACTAAAACTTTAATATTTTTAGCCAAATAAAATTTTTTTAGCCTAAATAATGTAGTTCTACTACTATAAATTTTATTCGAAAAAAATTATCTAAAAAAGTAACATACTTATAAAGGTAAAAATATATTTTATTATTAAAAAAAATACCACATATACAGAAAAATCTAGGTGGCAGGTGAGTGCACCCACACTCTTTGCCACATCAACATCCAGGGGATAATCGCTCTCAAAAGGACAAGTTGAGGAGGGTAATTAAGACCACGAATAGTTTAAGGCTGTAACTAATAATCCGTGTCAAGTTTAGGGGGCGTGGTAAGGTATTTTGCCCAACTATTTATTCACAGCAGTTATTTTGGGGTGTAACAGGGAAATTTTACTACAGTCTATCTTGGGCTTCAATTCAGGACAGTGTGGTGACCATAATAAGAGTCTTTTTCACATATGGTTGGGGATTTAATGTTGGAAGAGGATGTAAATAGGTGTCCAGATTTATACATGCTTGTGATTAAGGAAAAGACAGAATATGATTGGTGTGCAAGATCACCTGGTGCCAGATTTATACATTCTTTTATTCTTTGGGCTCTAAAGAGGGGACCCCCCCCAACCCAACCCAAAAACCTCCCTCACACACAAGGAAATAAATTGTTCAAGAATGATATGGTAGTATTTGTTAAATAAAGATACATAGTGCGCAAATTTTGGAATGAATAATATATTTGTTAAATTTCATGTTAATTCCAGAGTATTACTAATAAATACATCCTAATATTTGCCGCAAATGATTGCAATTATTCAAATCATGTCAAAAAAGAGCGCACAAAAGGGATTGACAAGGTCAAGAAGCTGATGGTTTGAAACTTATTTGAGCACGCGAAGTGCAAGTAGCCAGAACACAATTGTAGAAGAAAGTGAGCATTTGGTCCAGTCTATGAATATAGGCACAATCCTATTACTATTTGACTTGGGGTTTAGGTTTTAGGTTTGGTTCGTTTTGGTTTTGATGGCTACGCTTTCGCCAAGAATCGGTATATGATAAAAGTTTACCGGCATTCGATATTTATATTAAATTATATTCATTTGCTGTAGTTATATTATACTTGGTTGAGATTATGAGATTATTAAAGACACATGTCATATATTTATTGGATTAATTTAAACACTAAATGTAATAAACTTTATACCATTGGTCTATTGGGAAAGGTAATTAACCATTCCTTCACGTCATTCACCTTCCCCACTAGCTCAAACACATCATTTTAGTTCTCGTTGACATTGAGATTCGTCCTCCTAATTCTATTCCGGAAGTGCTTTAGTTATCATTTGGTATTTTCTTTTAGTAAATTATTGTTAATTCAAGCGAGGTTTTGGTGGTATTAATTATTACAGTTACGTATTTGGTGGTAATAGAAATTTAAAACCTGTCCATGTTGCTGATGGTAGGTTAGTTACGAGAAGAAAAGTAAGTTAATATAATATTGTTCCTAATTTAAGGAACTCATTTTTATATTAAGTACTAATATTACTCATTTAAATTCGATTTTACATTTAGTCAATGGCCTATCAGAAAGGAATCAGTTAGAGTCGTGATGTCTTTATAATAATGTAAACTTGTAATTTCTAACTATTTAAATTGAATGTCGGCGTCATGGTTTACGAGTTAGCAGCCAAATAGTACTCACATATATAACTTATTGAAAGGCTACATCCAGCCCAGGAGAAATTAATTTGTAGTATACTTTCATGCCAAATAATTAACTTTGGCTCCAAACAGTATTTCTATAAACTTTTTCATATGTCAAACTGAATATTTTGGTTACCTAATCAAGTTCTCATAAACCATAACGGTCTCGCATAATTTTGGTGAACATAAAATAAGTACACGCCAAATTGTAGTTCAACTCAACTTGCCTAATAAACAACCAAAATATCAAAGTCTTCGAACCTAAAGCCCACACAAAACTCTCAAACTATTATTATCCATATAAATACTAATCTCTTCACCATCTTTTATACACATCTAATCATCTCCTCTCCTTCTCCTCACAATGGTTTCTGTATCAGTTAAAAACAGATCCAAAATAAAAACTACAATACTCATTGCATCTGATGTAGCTTCATGGTTGTGTGCTATTAGCCTTATGGCTCTTGTATTGATGAGTTCTGTTAAGGAAAACAACACTAGGAATTGGGAAAATTCTGTCGTCAGAGGAAAGCAGCTGGGCCTGTCTCATAATCGACCATGCGATGAAATATATGTAGTTGGAGAAGGAGAAACATTACATACAATCAGTGACAAGTGTGGTGATCCTTATATTGTTGAAAGGAATCCACATATTCATGATCCTGATGATGTTTTTCCTGGTCTTGTTATCAAGATTGTTCCTTCCAACCATAACAAGTCATTGAGATAACCTTTTTGATGGAAGAATATTTTGCCTTCCTCTTTTTTCTTCCTCAAAAATAAATGTGCTCTCTACATGTATAGGAATAAACTTGAGCATGAATTATTACTGAAATTAATACTGAAACATATATATATATATATATATATATATATATATATATATATATATATATATATATATATGTGTTTTCCCTATTTGATCTTCAAAATCTCATGGAAATGTTAAAATTCTGTTTCTCCATCCCATGATTAGCAACATCATATATATTATAATGGCTTCTATGCGCTCTCTCTCTTAATACATCATCATAAAACTAGTTTTATGGTGTGTCTCTCACAACTGACATCAGTTGTGTGAGACCTCTTTTTATCTCACAAATTTGTGGACCTATATCTTACACTTTTGTGGTTCACACTAGTCGTGTGAAACACAAAATAATTTTTTTTTATCAGTATGCTAAGCGTTAAGTGAAAATGAGGCTGTCTTTGTTACTCACTCAGCTCTTTTTTTACTTGTTCAGTATATATCTTGCATACTTCTTAAAAAATATTAATTAAGTATTTGTTTTACTAAATTATCCTTATTAATGGTAATTAATCTAAATTAATATTTGAAAATGGTAAGATAAGGGTAAAATTGGAAATGAATAACTAATTTTATGTTGATTTACAAAAATTGATAAGTAAAAACAAAGATCTTGTAAAGTTCTATGACATTTAGGCATAACTTAATAAAACCAAAAGTTAGCTTCTGAACGGAGAATTGACCAAGTCCATACGAAGATATCACCAACCCATTCCCCAACAGTGTTTTATGTGCGGGTTAGTTTATACCGAATACAAAGTGTCTTCCCTATATCACAGGACACGTACTTGCATAAAGATTGTTCTCTGTTTAGGCAGTCATGACAACATAAAGGGTGTGTTTGATACGAAGGAAAATATTTTTTAATTTTTTCATGTTTGGTTGGCTTAAATATTTTGGAAAATATTTTCCTTATTAACTCATTTTCCTTTAATTGGAGGAAAATGTTTTACTTATCAAGAGAAGGGAAAATAATTTTCAAAACTCCTTCTCAACATTCTCCACCCTCACCAACACACCCACCCCCCTCTCTCCAAAAAAGATTTTTTTTGTATTTCAGTTTTTCTGTTACCACCCACACTACTACCTCCCACCCCACCCCACCCCGCCCCCCTCCCGCCAAAAAAAA
>NW_017674058.1:97658-110270 GCF_001879085.1 Nicotiana attenuata | reverse complement strand
ATGTGGTACCTTTGCAAATAAACAACCATCAAACTTGCTGTTTTGCCCCCATTTTGTCGAAGGTCCAGCACATTGCTTTCCCTTCTCATTGCTATTGCCCTCAACAGCATTTCCCTTGTCGTTTCCGTTTTCCTCCACTCTTTTGCCTTGTCCTTGTTCCCGTTTTTGGACTTTGAAGTAGTACAGAAAACAGAACCATCTTGTCCCAACCGGAAATCACCCAACGCATCCGCAGCGGCAATGGCACTAGGAAGGTCTTTCACATTCTGCCTTCGTAGTTCCATTTGCGCCCACGACTGCAACCCGTAAAGGAAATTATGCAGCTTGTCCTCCTCAGACATGTTGCTTATATCCAGCATCAAAGAACTAAATTCTTTGACATATTCCTTGACCGTTCCAGTTTGTTTCAACTTTTTCAAACGATCTATAGCAATCCAGCCCGCATTGCTAGGAATGAATTGATCCTTCAACTCTTTCTTCAGCCCTTCCCAAGAGTCAATCTTCGGCCTACCAGCACTTACATCATCTGCTACGCGCGTCCACCACCAAAGCTTTACATCGTCCACCAAATATATAGTCGTAATGGTGACCTTTTCTTCATCTTGCACTTTAGCAGCATGAAAGTACTGCTCCATATCCCACAGGAAATTTTCGAGTTTCTTGGCACTCCTTGCGCCATTAAACTCTTTAGGCTCTGGAATTCTGACTTTGGTACGATCTGCCCCACGCTGTGCTTCATCATTGCCAACAGCCCGACGCAGCAACCCATTTTCCGTTTTCAGATCTGTGCACTCCTGGCTCAGCCTGTTCATCTCGGCCTCAAGATAGGCGAGACGAGTCACAATGGTCAGAAATTGATCCCCATAAACAGTTCCGACGGGTGCCTCTAATGCAGCAACCTTTTCCCTCAGTTCTGCGTTGCCACCAACCATTCTACACAAAATTCAGCCACTGAATCTTGTGTCGTCACCCCGATCCAGCCACGCTCTGATACCAGTTGTCACAGGGGTGATTTATGTCACTCGAATTCTGCCCAAGGTTCACCTCCGTGCGGCAATCAAGCCCAGCATTGATTTCAGCCTTTCCAACACTTAGTTTTAAATTAGGGACGTTTTGAACTTAGAATGAAAATAGGCAGCAAAACAGTAAATAAAAGCACACGATATACAGGAATTTCTTCCCAACTCGTATTAATATGTGAATACAAGAACATAAAAGCCAACCCCATGGCCAAGACAAAGAATTCCCTAATTCCCTGCCCCAAAATGATTTTCCCACCCTTAGGAAATGACTTAGACGCTTTTGGCTACACAATGCCTTAACTCTAAGTTTTCTACCCGTTTTTAGACAAACTAGGCACATATTTATAGGCTACAATCAGTTGACAAGCCCCAACTGATGGGCAAACAAGTTAGGACAATGTACAAAAACGTGGGCACATTTTTAGGCCATGATCAGCATGTCTTGGGAGAGGTTGCAACTGCCAACTGCTTCCCATGTGCTTTGCACATGCTTTCCAACTGCTGCTTGTGCACAGCATGTGCCAAATATCGACCAGCTGCCTTGTGCCCAAGGCTGGTATTGCGCCCAGCCTTGCCCTTGACACTGCTCCGCGCCAATGTCATGGCCACTGCTCGTCACCCGCTGACTTTGCCGCACACGTTTATTGCCACAACTGCCCGCTCATGTCAAGTCGCCCCCAACTTGATCAAATCTGCCCGCATCAATTGCCATTGCTTGTCCCGCATTGTCTTGCCTTGACTTGCCATGCCTATGCCCCTGCTTGACATGGCTTTGCCTTGCCATTGTTCCGCCAACCCGCACGTCTAAGTAAAATGCGCCTTGCTTCCGTTCAAGGTGCTTTTGTTAAACCCATATAGTCCGTCATGCCGAGCTGCCCGTCATGATGTTGTCCCAATTTTTAGGTTGCGTGCTAAATCCATCATGAAAATGCTTGTCACAACCCACACCTGCCGAGGACCTTTGTCAAGGGGCTAACACTACCCATGCGCTATCTGAGTTTAGCCTAGCTAAAGGCCGTCAAGCTAAGCTATTAGCTCAAACTTAGCACATGGGTAGCATTATTTAACCCTGCGCCATATGTAAAATGGTACGTATTCTTTTGTACATTAATTTAAGTTCGTATTGGAATTTTACGCGTTATTTTGGTTTAGGACTCAGTTTAAGTAGGGCCGGCTTTTGGGTAAAGCCTCTAAAGCCCAAGCTTTAGGCTCCCAATTTTAGGGGGCCCCATTTTTACTCTATAATTTTTTTTAATTTAAGTATCTTTACTCTTATTACATATTTTGGTTAAAAAAAAAAGATATTTTTGTTACATAAAAATGGGCTCGTGACGTATAAATGCAAAATTTATGGAAGGAATCAAGTGATTGTTCTTTTTCTTTAGTCTTTTTCTAATTAAATATTATGTAAACCTTTTTCACTTCCTTTCTTGGTTTGCATAATATTCAATTTCCTTTTTAATCTTTCTCAGTTCTCACCAAACATTACAACTATTTTTTTTGTACCCCAAGTGATCATATTGTTCCGTAATAGTACTCTAATTGATATACCCAATCCAATAAAAAGACTTGATTTTTTTTCAAATGCGTATATTGCATATAGAATAATGGTAACAGTTCCTGTAACAATTGTCTTGAGTCGTCCCCGATCACAAGCTAAAAATTTGAAAGAAGTTTTTTAAATTGAAATTGATCAAATCTTACTTAAGATCAACCATGGCGCAAGAGATTAAAATGGATTAACTATATTATCAATTGAAAAAATAGCTATTAGAAGAAATTAATTATAAAATAAATATTCATAATTTTGCATCTGAAAAAGTTAGAAAATTATATTTCAAATAAATAATATATTTGAAAAATTTTTTATTATAAAAGATAACTAAAGGCCTCTTATGCAAGTTTGGCTTTAGACCCCAATAGTATTAAGCCGCCCCTGAGTTTAAGGAGAGAAGAAATATATATGACAAATACTAGTGGGATCCCAGTTGACAACAGTGATATTGGATTTGAGTACAATCCAAAGGTGTTTGTTACAAGTATAATCCCCAACTGATATGGATGGTGTCAGTTTTTAGCAAACAAGAGATAAGAGAATTTGAGCATGATACTTAGATTTAAGATATAAAACTCTAAGTATGAGCAATACGTTTCTTTAAGTTGAGTTGTGGAACTTTTTTTTAGAAGTGTGAGTTATGGAATTCTAGACGGGATAATATATAATTACCCGTTGGGATTGTCCCAATTTATAATGTTAAGTTTAGAATTTTAATAATGATCAATAATTTAAAGAGTCTTGACTAATGACATCTCATTTTGTGCAGATCGCAACGACATCGATGAATGAATGGAAAGAAAATCCTATGAGGAAATTAGAGGAAACCAACGGCTATGTATTTCGAACTTTGCATCAAACGGAAATAGAATCAATCAATCAAAGAACAAGGAAGGAAAGTCAATCAATAAGACTTGCTAAAAATTCTCAAGCACGCAAGAAAGGAAAGAGAACTAATCAAGGATAGAGAGCAAATTAAAGGACAATCTGCGGAAGTTTTAATCAAGGATAATTGGAGGAACCAATTCTTCAAATTAAGAATGAATTTAGTCTAGCCATACTTTTCAAGCTAAATTCATGACGCTACCCTTGGCTCTCACTCTTACATATCTATGCCTCACAAGGAAAGACCTCCAATCATTGCTGCTATGTGATCCCAGAAAACAAGGAATCAGAAGACTCATCAAGCATATAAAAGAAGAAGTAGAAGGACAAAGAAGATTACGCAACTTCACATCTATTTCTATACCTTTCTAGTTCTTAGTACAAACACTATATTCTTGAGTCTACAAGTGTCACAAAAAATAGGAAGAGTTAGAAAACAAAACAAGAGTTGTGTCAACACTAGAAAGAAACATTGTTGTTGTATATCGTAGGTGGCGAACGTACTAAAACCATCACTGTTGTAAAAGCTTACTAAGATCTAAGAGA
Organism: Nicotiana attenuata; assembly: GCF_001879085.1. Lineage (NCBI taxonomy): Eukaryota > Viridiplantae > Streptophyta > Magnoliopsida > Solanales > Solanaceae > Nicotiana > Nicotiana attenuata. The sequence continues at coordinate 106,262 of NW_017674058.1, read as the reverse complement.
ACCCTGTGACCCAAGAAAACTGACCACACTAGTACTGAACCAGTATAAAAAATATTGTGTCTCCTTTACTTTACTGATTGCTCAATTTATTTCTGCTGCGATTATATCCTTTGTGAAATCTAGTCGACTAATTTCTCTCATAGTCAACTAAGTTTTGAAATTGGCTACAATTCCTCCCCCCCCCCCCCTTTTACTTTCATACCAGAAACACCCTTATACTTTGTGGGGGTCCTATGACCCTCTTGGCTTTATTTGAAGTGGTGTAAGCTCCACCTTTCAAGATCACTATCAGTCTTAGGAGAAACAGAATACTGTACGCACCAATCATCTTTTGCCACATAGTTTTCTTCCTAATACTATTTTTAGTTTCTTTTTCAATTTTTACAATATTTTTAATTAATTTTTTTTTGCATTATTATTTTTATTATTCACCTTTTCTTTTGCACCAATCATCTCGTCCGGCTGACCCGGTTCCGGATCGGCCTTGACCGATTTTAGACCGGATCGGACCGTTAGTTAGGGGGTCGGGCAGGGCTGGGTTGGGACGGGAACCGTCTTGTACCAGATAGAATTTTGGTACCGATTAACCGGACCGGTACGAACCGTTACTGTCAAGTCAATTTGGAACCGGTTAATCGGACCGGCCCAGACCGGTTCAACGGCTAGTTCAAATTCTTTTTTTTTTTAATAAAATTGACCGTTGGCAGGTCAGCTGCCATTTTGACTGTTGTCCAATGGTAATTTTGCAAGAATAGCCCTTTTTGGGCATTTTTTTTCAAAAATAACACTTTTATTATTTTATAATTTAGCCATTTGAAAAACTATAAATACACCCCTCCCCCCTCTTCTTCATTTCTTCACTCATCTCTCAATTCTCAAACCCAAATTCTCTATTGTCATTCTCTCATTCTTCACCTAAATTGCAATCAACTATTTTTCTCTCTTTTTTTATTGTAATTTTATTTATGGTATTATTTGAAGTTTGAACTTTGAACAATTGACGTTTTTTCGTGGTAACATCGGAGTTGCGAAATTCAATTTCAAGACATCAAAAATCATCAAGTGTTCAATTTATTGCGGAATTCAGTACCACTCGTTCCAACTCTTTCTCTTATTTAATTTTTTATTTGCATATTTAATGTTTATTAGTAGTTAAATTTTCACAATATATTTAATATATCTCCAAGTTCCTCATCTTCTGGTTTATCAACATCCTCACGTCCTTGATTTCTTCGTTTCGATCTAATCCAATCTCTGAAATATACTAAAACTTCCAAAGCATTGCTTCCCAATGAGTGATGGGTGTCTCCTAGTTGTTGTCTTGCTTGACTAAATGCACTCTCTGATGCAACAGTTGAAATTGGCACATTTAGCACGTCCCGAGCCATAGCGGAAAGAACATGAAATTGCTTTTTATTCTCATGTCACCATGCCAATGGTGAAAATTCCTTTGTGCGAGGCTCTATTTACTTTTGCAAGTAGAATAGAAGTTCATCAATGTTTCTGCTACTCGTTTAAGTGGAAGGAAATGTAGACCAAATATTAAACCATCAAGGCCTTCATTTTCATCCATAGTAACTGATGTAGTAGAAGTAGTACAATAAATAGTGAGATTAACATTGCCTACATTAAATAACAGCATCATCAATTTTATTTGCGTAATAATTATATAATTGTTGTAAATTATCATTTAGCTTGTTCATGCAACTATATATATATCCGGGGTTTCACTTGGTCCAATCTCTATATAAGTATATAAAGCATTGATTAATTGGTGACAATTAGATATCTTAATAGAAGGATTTAAAACCGCACGATAAGTAAATAGGAGGTATTAGAAAGAAATATTTTTTGAATTTTTCTTGCATTTTTTGAATGGCATCCTTATATATTTCTCTCTTCTTAAATTCAGAGAGTAGAGAAGACATTTCAGCTATATGTACTAAAATCATAGTAACAGTAGAGTAATATACTCCAGAAAACTCAACAGTAGCTGTACAATATTTATGTAATAATTTAACAACATCAGTAATGGCCTCCCAAGTATTAGTTGTTAACATACGAATTAGATCAGTACAATGCACATTAGTAACTTCTGTTATCAGCAATCTATATTCGTAGCAACATTTTAAAAATAAGTATGTATAATTCCATCTAGTAACAATTTCATCTGGCATGAATTTGGGGTTAAGGTTATATTCCGTACATGTAGTTTGAAATATTCTAATTTTAGATCGTCTATTATTTCCTTGAATAACACCAACTGCTCTTCTTACATGAGTAATCTCAGTCGAAAATAAATCAAGGCTTTAACAATCAATTTATAAACATGACATGCACACCTAACATGAAAAACTTCGTCAAGTGGTGGTTGCACATACAGTCTTAATATTGAAATAACGTCATTATTGTTACAAGCATTATCAAAAGACATACACAATATTTTTTATTAAGATTGTAAAATGTGACAACTTCGCAAATAGTAGTACTTATAAAAATACTAGTATGACTTTGATCTTCATCATATTTAAAGGCGATATTACGTTTTTGCATACAATAAGTATCATCTATCCAATGACATGTAATTGTCAAATAATCATTTTCATTAACAGCGTGGCCAATATCATAAGTTAGAGAAACTCTACAAGTAAGGTGGCCAAACAAATAACCATGTATGTTTGATGTCCATGAAGTCTAAAGGATTATAAATCCTTTGAATATACATAATAAGATATGATGAAGAAGCAAAAGAAAAAAGTAGACAACCCAAAGCAATTATCTTTGCTAAATCCTCACGATCCTTCATTTTATCATATTTCATAAGTCCTCCGGTACTAGGATTTAGAGTTCCTTGATTTTCATCTAAATCATAGACATTCAATAGGATGAATAATTCTTATATGTCTACTAAGTGTCCTAGTTCCCCCAAAACTTCCTCCAGTCTTATGTTTAAAATCATCTTACAAATTTTTCATCTAACTCTATGGGTATTCTCTATTTCGTCAAAATATTTTCAAACTTTACTTCTCCTTTTTCGATTACTAGCCTGGGCCACAGGTGATACTACTAGTGCCATGAGCACCACCCTACTACCAAGTCTAACATAACTAGGTGTAAGTGGTGTCTCATCTTCAATTTCCAATTCATTATCTTCTATACACACGGTAACCCATCTGAATTAAACAATCCAAAAGATGGCCAAGAAGTTCATATTGAGTGTGAAGAACTTACTAAGGCAATGCAAAATCTTTGAAGTTCTTGATTTATATTTAATAATTCAAATTTGAATTTACTCTTTTTTCTTTAATTAAGTTGTTGTAAAATTTAAACTTCAATTTGCATATTTGAATTAAAAAAAGAATTTGTAAATTATAGGTTAAATTTTTTCCATCTTCATGTTGTTCATTTATGGAATGAAGTAGATTCTTATGTCTTGTTGACAAGTTTAGACTCGGGAAGATTAAGTGATTGCATTGTGGTTGTGACTATGATAGGGCGTAGAGAGATGCCAGTTTGAGGCTAAGCAGGTGGGTTATCTCCTGCAGGGTGGTCTACAGATGTTTGATCCTTATGATGTTTCTGTGAATAGTTTTCTTTCTACCTAGTGGGATGCATGTGATGCTATTTGAGTTCGTATCACTTGAGAAAGTTCGTACGACTGTCACGAGGAGGGATATGCACATAGCAGAAGATTTGAGGCATTTTATGGCTGGTGCTACATGAGCGTATGAGAAAGTTCGCACGACTCTCACGAGGATGGATATGCGCTTAGCAGAAGAATTGAGGTATTTTATGGCTGGTGCTACATGAGCGTATCAAAAATTTAATTGAATTACAGTGCGAAATTATGTCAGCTATGGAGTAAGGGTATAGTGGGTTATCAGAGGTTATGTTATGCGGCTTCGAGCCACGTGGGGCGGTTTGTTATCGATGAATAGATTGCATGGTCATGTGTTGTATTAGTTTTGGTCTAAGGCATATTATGAATCGATTATGACTTGAAGAGTTTGATTTCAAGGATGAATCGAGTAAGGAAACTTCTCACTACAAAAAAAATTAGAATTAGCTACGTACGTCGTCGCTAATCTGTCGCTAAAATACTCTGTCACGACCCGAATTTCCCACCGTCGAGACCGTCATGGCGCCTAACATCGCACTCGCTAGGCAAGCCAACGTTTGAGTTATAATCACATATTTCCTTTAATTGTTATAATTAATACTGAACAAAGCTAAATTAACAGAATTAAACGTGGAAGAACATAATTAACTGATCATCTTTATACTATTAATAGAAAAAAAACCGAAACAGTCACCACCCAGAAACTGGTGTCACAACTCACGAACTTTCTACAGATTACAACAAATACTGGTTTGAAAGAAAAGAATATATCTGTCTCGAAAGTAAATAAAACAGAAATATAGAATGTAGGAGGGGAAGCCAGGGCCTGCGGGCGCCTGCAGGACTACCTTGGGTCTCCTGACTGAAGTATCAGCAACCGACCTCTCGATCAGCCACTACCAGCTCCGAAATCTGCACAAGAAGTGCAGAGTGCAGTATCAATACAACCGACCCCATGTACTGGTAAGTGTCGAGCCAAACCTCGACGAAGTAGTGACGAAGCTATGGCGGGGCATAAACAATATATCCTGCAACAGTTCATAATAAAGCAAGAAGAAAATACGGAATGAAATAGAACAGAAACTTACATTAAATGAATAAGGAACCCAGTCTTTCTACCATTACTCAGCTATAACTAATCCTTAAAAGAGTTTCAACACCACAATAATGAATCTCAGTAGAAGAAGAATATGTAAATAACAAATGATGCAGCGCGCATCCTGATCCCACCATATAATCAATAACAAAATGAGAATTCACCCTTATTACTCCTTGTTGCAGCGTGCAACCTGATCTCACCAGTCCACCCTTATTAGTCCTCATTATATCACCCTTATTTCTCCTATTGTGGCGTGCAACCCGATCCCACCTGTCCACCCTTATTACTCCTTGTTGCAGCACGTAAACCGATCCCACCAGACAATCACATTTCACCCTTATTCCTCTTGTTGCGGCGTGCAACACGATCCCACCATATCAGTACCAATTACAAAATAAGAAAAAGTATTTCATAAGTTAACTCAAATCCTCCACAACATTTATACCTCAAACCAAGACAACAGAAGATCACTACAATTATGAAACTTCATCAGTTAATACTACATAGCGAGACCAACCAAGTGTACCATGAAGCACCAATAAACCAACAGTGTGATATAATGAAACTACGGAACAATTAAATGTCAATAGAGAAACAACATTTAACAAGAAGCAATTAGACATGGAAGCTTCAATAAGCAAGTAGCAGTTAAGACAGGAAAGCAATATATTATGAAACAGGGAAGGAAACAGGCTAAACATGTAATTTGGCGACGCATAGGTGCTCGTCACCACACCTATACGCCAAACACATGGTATTTCACATAGCAAGTAAATTGGGGATCCCTAATCCCTCGAGTCAAGGTTAGACCAAACACTTACCTCAAGCCAACGGGTATTTCAAAGCTCAAAGACCGCTTTACCTCTAGATTCCACCCCAATCCACTCATATCTAATCATAATTAACTTAGTAACATCAATTAATGCTAAAGAAACCAATTCCAATGCATAATTATAGATTTCCCAACATTTTCCCCAAAAAGTCAAAAATCGACCCCGTGTCCGCTTGGTCAAAACCCAAAATTCTGACCAAAACCCGATTACCCATTCACCCCGAGCCTGGATATATAATTGGTTTTTGAATCTGACCTCAAATAGAGGTCCAAATACCCAAATTTTGAAATTCCTAAATTCTACCCAAAAACACCCAATTCCACCATGAAAAACCCTAGATTCTAGGATGAAATCTTTTAAAAATATGAAATAGATTGAATGAAATAAGTTAAGAATCATTTACCTATGATTTTGGGAAGAACTTGTCTTAGGAAAATCGCCTCTTGAAGTTTAGGTTTAGAAAAATGGGAGAATGAATGAAAAATCCCGTCTAAGCCCCTTTTACTTAGCTGCAGATGTCGCAACTACGACCCGAGCTTCACAAATGTGAAGCTCGCAAATGCGAAGAAGCCATCGCAAATGCAACGCCCTTCATAGTCCTGCTGCCATCGCAAATGCAAATAAAGTGTTGCATTTGCGAACGCTGTTCATCGCAAATGCGTGTAGAATATCGCATTTGCGATCATACCCCTTCCCAGACTCCCTTCGCAATTGCGAAGATTTGTTCGCATTTGCGAACTCTGATGGCCCAAGCCTTCTTCACAATTGCGATAAAGACCTCGCAATTGCCATGCCTGTTTTGCTCGCATATGCGAAGACTGATCTCGCAATTGCGAGATCAGAGGCCTACAACACAGCTGAAGCATACCAGCTGCTTTTCTAAGTTCCAATTCACTCATACGAACTTGCTCATACGATCAAGTCGCCAAAATAATACCTAGAACTATCAATTCAACACCAAAACACATGAAATTTTCAAGATAGTTTCAAAACTTCTATTTTCTCAACCAAAGGTCCGAATCACAACAAATCAATTTTGTTTTTCACAATATTTCATAGATAAGGTTTAAATATCATAACGGACATGTACCTTGCTCTGGAACCAAAATACGGGCCTGATACCAACAAAGTCAAATCTTCTAAATTATCACATTTTCAGGCTTATCAATTTTCTTCAAAAATTCATTTCTCGGGCTAGGGACCTCGGAATTCGATTCTGGGCATACGCCCAAGTCCCAGTTTTTACCCAAAATGGGTCCGGGTCCGTTTACCCAAAACGTTGATCGAAGTCAACAAAAATCATCTTTTTAAATCAAAATCATCATTTCATAAATTTTTCACATAAGGGCATTCCGGATACACGCTCGGACTGCGTATGCAAATCTAGGAGAGATAAAATGAGGTTTTCAAGGCCTCGGAACATGGAATCGGATTCTAAAACAGAAGATGGCCCTTTGGGTCATCACATTCTCCACCTTTATGACAACCGTTCGTCCTCGAATGGACATAGAAAAGTACTTGAGTCGGTGAAAAGATGGGGATACTTGCTCCGCATATCGGATTCGGACTCCCAGGTAGCTGCCTCAACAGGCTTACCTCTCCACTGCACACGAATCGAATGGTAAATCTTCGATCTCAACTATCGAACCTGCCGGTCTAGAATAGCTACCGGCTCCTCCTCATAGGTCAAATCCTTGTCCAACTGGACAGTGCTGAAGTCTAGCACGTGGGATGGATCGCCGTGATACTTGCGAAGCATGGACATATGAAACACTGGATGCACAGCTAATAAACCTAGCGGCAACGCAAGTCTGTAATCCACCTCTCCTACTCGATCGAGGATCTCAAAAGGCCTGATGAACCTAGGGCTTAGCTTGCCCTTCATCCCAAATCTCATGATGCCCTTCATGGGCGACACTCGAAGCAACACTCGCTCTTCGACCATGAATGCCACATCACAAGCCTTACGGTCAGCATAACTCTTTTGCCTGGACTGAGCTGTGCGAAGTCTATCCTGATTGATCTTAACCTTATCCAAGGCATCCTGCACTATATCTGTACCCAATAACCGAGCCTCCCCTGCCTCAAATCACCCAACTGACGATCGACATCGTCTACTGATGATAGGCTATAATTACATATTTTAGTCGCCTATTACACTCTAATTTACTGCACTTTAATTGAGTTTGCGCTTTAATCGCTAGTGTTTTGCACTAACGGTGTGTTTTATGCCTTGTAGGAGTGATTCCGAGATATATAGATGTTATGGAATGAATTAAAGTGATTTGGAGCTTTGAAGTCTGAGTAAAAGCCCAAGGAATTAACCCGGGATCGTATTCAGGGGTCAAATTTGATAGTTGAGAACAAACGAAGACTCGAGTAGGCATATTGTGCAATGTTTATTAAAATACACATAACTTTTTGCTCAGAACTCCATTTGGGCTCCACAATATATGGTTGGAAAGCTAACTCAACGGGCTACAACTCTCATGTTTTACGTTTGTCGAAATTTCAAACGGAACAAGGTGAAAAACGCGGTCGAAACCGCGACCGCGGAACTGACCGCGGCAGAAAATCAGAGTGCTTGTCTGGCCGCGGTCCTACCGCGTTTTGGCCGTGGCCGTGCCGCTCCAGGCGTCAAAAAGAAGTCCAATTTCGTCCGGGACAAGGTTATTTCGGCCCTACACTATTCTAACTTGTATAAAAGGGGTCCTAAACCTATTTTGAAGAGAGGAGGACATACTTTTGACATAATTTAGACCTAAGGAGGCTAAGGAGACCGGAGATTCGACCTAAGGAGTCAAGAACACAATAGGAGCAAGACGCGGAATTCTTCAACGAGTTTTTCCTTCTTCTTCCTATTTTTTTTCATTGTTGGTTATGATTTTTAGTATTGTAGTTTTACATACTATTATGAATAGCTAATTCGTTTTCTAGGGTTTTGATGGAACCTTTTGGGGATGAATTGGTTGTTATATTAATATAGTTTTGAGTTAGTTGTTAATCTCTATTTGTTCAACTACGTTTTGATTTTGGTTAATTGAAAGGATCCT
>NW_017674058.1:72463-97633 GCF_001879085.1 Nicotiana attenuata | reverse complement strand
TGAAGGAGATCAAGGATATGCTAAAGTGCCTTCTTGAACAAAACAATGAGAAACAATTGCACATAGAAAGGCAAGAGGCAACTATTCGCAAGTTGGAGGCTCAATTGAGTCAAGTGGTTGGAGCTTTTAATGCTCAACAAGCCAATATTGAGGATAGTAGCCAAGAAGAACATGAATTTGAGGTGTTAATTGGGAAGGTCAGAGTAGAACATCAACAACCTAGCCAACTAGAATTTGAGGATATCAATGTTAAAGAAGTAATACTAGAGTCAACCAAGGACGTTGAAGAAACAAATTTAGTTGACTCTAGTGTGATTGGTGTTGAGAAGGTTAAAAATCTTGAAGGTCATGTATTTGAGCGCGTTGGGCCTCATTCCAAACACTTCTCTACATTATGTTCAGACGGTGAAATGGAAATTCACCCTTATGAGCAGAAAAACGAGTCCAAGGAAGAGGTATATGAGCCTTATATTTTGGATTTCTCAAGACCGTCTAGGCAAGGTGACACTCCTCGGTCGAGAGCCAACAAGTGCATAAGACTTTATCTAATTTTTGGCTCGCAAGAATTTGTACCGCCCCAAGAGCATAATCATAAGCTTGAAGCAAAACTTGGGGTTCAATTCATAAGCTCGAGGTGGAGGCAAAAAGTTATTCGTGTCGTGCCGCGACGTTAAATCAAGTGCTTGTTGGGAGGCAACCCAGCTTTATTGCTTTCTTTTATTTATTTTTTATTTTTTTTAACTGTATTATTTTTGTAGTGTCAATTTTTTTTATTTTTTTAGGAGCATGTAAAGCAAAGGTATTGGAAGGATGCTACAGCAAATCAAATGGTTGGAACTAAGTGTGAGGTACCCGCACGAAGGACCAAGCCTGGGAGAAGTCTGAGTACCCCATGAACTGCTAGTGCTTTGGCCTACCAGGGAGTCTCTTTTACCCTTTTATTAGTTATGGTGTGCATTGGAGACAATGCACAATTTTAAGTGTGGGGTGATGAGATTGTCTGGGTGACTTTTCATGCTACTTTAGTTGTATTAGTTTAATTAAATAGTATTTTTTTTTAAAGATTGGGCTTTTCCCGACGATGGATCTATTAGACAATTTTCTTGAGGGATTTAAGTCTAAAGAAAAATCTCTTGACTTTGTTATGCCTTGAGAATAGTGAGTACTTTGGTTGTGACGCTTAGGCTCAGTTTTTGACTCTTGTATAAGTACCTTGAATTGTATGATTTTAAATTTGCTTAACTGCTTTGACTAGAGTGTGTTGATGAATCCAATCCTGAGTGAGTTATGTGCCATGTGTGTGTGAGGTTTGGTGTTATTCTGTGCATTGCATTTGATGCCTAGAACTTGCCCCGTGTGTTTGCAAAGCGAAAAAGTAGTGTTGTTCAGTCTTGGAAGTGATATAGGCGTTTTCTTGTTGAGCCAGATATGTATATTTTACCCACCTAATTGTTATGTATCGTAGTTAACCTCTTTGAGCCTATAATCCTTTTTCTTTGGCAACCAAATTACAAGCCTTACCCATTTGTTTGAATTAACCATATATTTGAACCTTTTCACCTCTCATGAGCACTTGAATTGTTATGAACTTTGTAAAAGTTAAAGTGTGGGGTGGTTGGTTTGGCTTTTGAGTGGAACTAATTGAATAAGGAGAAAGGTGCACTGTTTTGAAAAAGGAAGAGCCACTTGAATTGAAAAAAAATATAGTTGGATTGTTGTGAAAAAAAAAAATTTCCTTGATAAGTGGTGGCTCTTGACGTAAGTGTGCTTAAAGAAGAATGGGGTAATTTACATTGATGTGAAGGTGGAATTTTGGTTTGACATAAGTATGGGGTTTAAATGTTAAAATGTAGGTATTAAAGTGCTTAGGGAGGTGTAGTCACTCTTATATCTAAATATATCCTACCCGTCCCGTAGCCTATATTACAACCAAATAAAGTCCTAATTGATCCAAGATTGAATGAGCTCGATTAGTGGAGTAGTACACTATGGGCAAGCTTATGGTGCATCTTTTGTGGCATATGAATGTTATTTCTGAGAGTGAGTGAATTCTTTCTATCTTGAGTTCCTAAGTGTTCTTAAATTTTATTATGTGGAACTACTCTCTATTGTTGTGTGAGGGCACTTGATTCATGAAGGAAAGGTAATGTCAGTGACCTCTATATTAGAGTAAGTGGGTGAGTTGTGAATAACGTGTGGTACTTGTGAGTCAAATCTTGAGGTGAAGATGTTACGCTTTTGTGCTTAGTCTATTTTAAATACTCTTGGTGTGATGAGTTAGGAGAATTGTTTAAAAAGGTCGTGTCTATAAAAAGTGTAGTTTGATTGCTCGAGGACGAGCAATGGTTTAAGTGTGGGGTGTTGATGATAGCCTATAATTACGTATTTTAGTCGCTTATTACACTCTAATTTACTGCACTTTAATTGAGTTTGCGCTTTAATCGCTAGTGTTTTGCACTAACGGTTTATTTTATGCCTTGTAGGAGTGATTCTGAGATACATAGATGTTATGGAATGAACTCAAGTGATTTGGAGCATTGAAGTCTGAGTAAAAGCCCAAGGAATTAAGCGGGGATCGTATTCGGGGGGTCAAATTTGATAGTTGAGAACAAACGAAAACTCGAGTAGGCATATTGCGCAATGTCTAGTAAAATGCACATAACCTTTTGCTCAAAACTCCATTTGGGCTCCACAATCTATGATTGGAAAGCTAACTCAAAGGGATACAACTTTCATGCTTTACGTTTTTCCAAATTCCAAACGAAACAGGCTAAAAAATGCGGTCGAAACCGCGACCGCGGAACTGACCGCGGCAGAAAATCAGAGAGCTTGTCTGGCCGCGGTCCTACCGCGTTTTGGCCGCGGCCGCGCCTCTTCAGGCGTCAAAAAGAAGTCCTATTTCGTCCGGGACAAGGTTATTTCGGCCCTACACTATTCCAACTTGTATAAAAGGGGTCCTAAACCTATTTTGAAGAGAGGAGGACATACATTTGACATAATTTAGACCTAAGGAGGCTAAGGAGACCGGAGATTCGACCTAAGGAGTCAAGAACACAATAGGAGCAAGACGCGGAATTCTTAAACGAGTTTTTCCTTCTTCTTCCTATTTTTTTTTCATTGTTGGTTATGATTTTTAGTATTGTATTTTTACATAATATTATGAATAGCTAATTCATTTTCTAGGGTTTTGATGGAACCTTTTGGGGATGAATTGGTTGTTATATTAATATAGTTTTTAGTTAGTTGTTAATCTCTATTTGTTCAACTACGTTTTGATTTTGGTTAATTGAAAGGATCCTCAGTTATTCGTTCCTATTTATTATGTATTTGCTTGAGAGAGAGTGCATATTTAGGTAGTTGTTTGAACAACATCACTCCCGGAGTATAGGCGAGAGTCATAACCGAGGGTTTAGAGGTTGGATTAGAGATAACGATACCTCGGGTGCAATCTAAGTGAACTGTAATGTGAATCTAGATAGCGTAGCTTGAGAGAGTACGTCTAGTAAATTATCATAATTGCTTGAGAGAGATTTATGATAGCTGGAGAGTTCATGATTGATAGAGGCAACTAAGTCAAAGCTATAAGAAACATACAACTAATGAAATCAACAATTGGGGAAATCATAACTCTAGACCTCCTTAATTTAGTCTCCAACCCTTTGTCTCGTTAGTTGATAATTTTACCGCTTTGTTGTATTTGCTAGTTAATTAGTTAGAAATATAAATCTCAATCTTTATAATTTAGGAAATTGTTCAAACTTGTCTTCTTAGTGATATTAAATAGATATAGCTAAGCCTTAGTTCTCTGTGGGATTCGACTCCGGACTTTTAGACCGGATTATATTTGCAGCGACCGCTTATCCTTTTTAGGACTAGAGTTGGGCGTGATCATCTACCATATAATGCCTCATAAGGAGCCATCTGGATGCTCGACTAGTAGCTGTTGTTGTAGGCAAACTCTCGTAACGGCAAAAACTGATCCCAAGAACCTCCATAGTCAATAACACAGGCGCGAAGCATATCCTCCAAAATCTTAATAGTACGCTCGGACTGTCCATCCGTCTAATGATGAAATGTTGTGCTCTACTCGACCCGCGTACCCAACTCACGCTGCACCGCCCTCCAGAAATGCGAGGTAAACTCTGTACCTCGGTCAAAAATGATAGACACGGGCACACCATGTAAACGAACGATCTCACGGATATAGATCTTTGCCAGCCGCTCCGAAGAATAGGAAACCGCCACAGGAATGAAATGCGCTAACTTAGTCAGCCTATCCACAATAACCCATATTGCATCGAACTTCCTTAGAATCCGTGGGAGTTCAACAACGAAATCCATAGTGATACGCTCCCACTTCCACTCAGGAATCTCAATCTTTTGAAGCAAACCACCTGGTCTCGGATGCTTGTACTTTAACTGCTGACAATTCAAACACCGCGCTACATATGGAAAAATATCCTTCTTCATCCTCCTCCACCTATAATGCTGCCGCAAGTCCTGATATATCTTGGCAGCGCCCGGATGAATAGAATACAGGGAACTATGGGCCTCCTCTAGAATCAACTCACGAATTCCATCCACATTAGGCACACAAACTTGACCCTACATCCTCAAGACTCTGTCATCTCTAACTGTAACCTGTTTGGCATCTCTGTGCCGCACTGTGTCCCTAAGGACAAGCAAATGAGGATCATCATACTGCCGAAATCTGATACGCTCAAATAATAAAGACCGAGCGACTGTACAAGCTAGAACAAGGCTGGGCTCAGAAACATCCAACCTCACGAACTGATTGGCCAAAGCTTGAACATCCAAAGCAAGCCATCTCTCACCGACTGGAATATACGCAAGGCTAACCATATTAGCCGAATTCCTACTTAAAGTATCGGCCACCACATTGGCCTTCCCAGGATGATACAAGATGGTGATATCATAGTCTTTCAATAGCTTAAACCACCTTATCTGCCTCAAATTGAGCTCCTTCTGCTTGAACAAATACTGCAAACTCTTATGATCCGTGAACACCTCACACGATACACCATATAAATAACGCCTCCAAATCATCAGCGCGTGAACAATGGCTGCTAGCTCCAAGTCATGAACTGGATAATTCTTCTCGTGAACCTTCAAATGCCGCAAAGCATATGCAATAGCCTTACCATTTTGCATCAACACCGCACCAAGTCCAATACGAGATGCGTCACAATATACCGTATATGGCCCTGAACCTGTGAGAAAAACCAACACCGGCACCATATTCAAAGCTGTCTTGAGCTTCTGAAAGCTCGCCTCACACTCGTTCGACCACCTGAACGGGGCACCCTTCTAGGTCAACCTAGTCATTGAGGCTGCTATGGATGAAAACCCCTCTACAAACCGACGGTAATAACCCGCCAAACCTAACAAACTCCAGATCTCTATAGCTGATGTGGGTCTAGGTCAGTCCTTGACTGGCTCAATCTTCTTAGGATCCACCTGAATACCCTATGCTGATACAACGTGACCCAAGAAAGCAACTGAACTCAACCAAAGCTCACATTTCGTAAACTTAATATATAACTGGATGTCTCTCAGAGTCTGAAGAACGATCTGAAGATGCTGCTTATGCTCCTCTCGGCTGCGGGAGTTGATCAAGATATCATCAATGAAAACAATCACAAAGGAATCCAGATAGGGCCTGAACACCTGGTTCATCGAATCCATAAATGTTGCTGGGGTATTTTTCAACCCAAATGACATCACTTGAAACTCGTAATGCCCGTATCGAGTGCGAAAAGCTGTCTTAGGGACATCGGATGCCCTAATCCTCAACTGATGGTAGCTTGATCTCAAATCAATCTTCGAAAACACCTTGGGACCCTGAAGCTGATCAAATAAGTCATCAATCATTGGCAATGGATACTTGTTCTTGATGGCGACTTTGTTCAACTGCCGATAATCTATACACATCCTCATCGATCCATCCTTCTTCTTAACAAACAACACCGGCGCATCCCAGGGCGAGACACTAGGTCTAATAAAGCCCTTATCAAGCAAATCTTGCAACTGTTCCTTCAATTCTTTCAATTTTGGCGGGGCCATATGGTACGGTAGAATAGAAATGGGCTGAGTGCCTAGAGCCAAATCAATGCAAAATTCAATATCCCTGTCGAGTGGAATCCCCGATAGGTCTGTAGGAAAAACCTTTGGGAACTCCCGAACAACTGGCACAGGATCCATAGAAGGAACCTCAACACTAGAATCACGAACATAAGCCAAATAAGCCAAACACCCCTTCTCGACCATACGCCGAGCCTTCATATAAGAAATAACCGTGCTAGTAGAATGACCAGGAGTCCCTCTCCACTCTAATCGAGCCAACCCCGGCAATACTAAGGTTACGGTCTTGGCGTGACAATCCAATAGAGCATGATAAGGTGACAACCAATCCATTCCCAAAAATGATATCGAAATCAACCATATCGAGAAGTAGGAGATCTACACTAGTCTCAAGAATCCCAATAACGACCACACACGAACGATAGACACAATATACAACAATAGAATCCCCCATGGTTGTGGACACATACACGGGAGAACTCAAAGAATCACGAGGGACAACCAAATATGAAGCAAAATAAGATGACACATAGGAGTATGTAGACCTTGGATCAAATAGAATTGAAGCATCTCTACTATAAACCAAAACAGTCCCTGTGATAACTGCAACGGAGGGCTTAGCCTCCGGCCTGGCTGGGAAAGCATAACATTGGGGCTGGGCCCCACCACCTTGAACCATATCCCTGGGATGACCTCCTGCTGGCTGGCCTTCACCTCTAGCGACCTGGCCTCCACCTCTAACGGCCTGACCTTCACCTTTAGCGGGCTGACCCCTACCTCTGACTCCCTGACCCCTACCTCTAGTTGGCTAGGCAGACTGTACCAGAATCATGGCATGAGAACTCTGCTACTGTGACTGAACACCCACTAATCTCGGACAGGTCCTTCGGACATGCCCATACTCACCACACTAAAAACATCCATCTGAATATTGCGGTTGAGGAAACAGAGATAGACCTTGACGGGTCGGCTGACCGCGATAATAGCTCTGAAGAGGAGGTGCTCTAATGGGAGCTGGCGGTGCACTATAAGTTGGTGCCCTGAAGGAGGTACATAAGGACCACGACCCCCTGAAGCTCCATGGGCTGCCTAAAGTGCTGAATGAAACGGCATGGGGATGATGGCCTTTACCAAAAGTACCTCAACCTCCAGATGAGGCCCCAATGAATCCATCAGAGTGGTGAGGTCTCTTGTCAGACCCCTTACCACTCCCCTGAGCTAAAACCATCTCAACTCGTCTGGGCACATCGGCTGCATCCTGAAAAGAAATCTAACTCCCTGTCTCCTTAGCCATCTGCAATCGGATAGGCTGAGCAAGTCCCACAATAAACTCTTACTCGGTGGGAAGTATAAGAAGAGCATGACGGGCCAAATCAACTAATCTGGTCTCGTATTGGGTGACGGTCATAGAACCCTGCTGAAGGCGCTCAAACTGACTCCAATAGTCCTCTCTCTGTGTGATAGGAAGATACTTCTCCATGAATAGCTGAGAGGAGTGGTCCCAAGTGAGAGCTGGGGATCAACCTGGTCTGGCCAAACAATAATCCCTCCACCATTTCTTGGCAGAACCTGACAGACGTAAAGCAGCAAAGTCGATCCCATTGGTCTCCACTATCCCCATGTTTCGTAACACCTCGTGACAACTGTACAAATAGTCCTGGGGATCCTCTGAAGATGTACCTCCATAGGTAGTAGTGAAAAGCTTGGTAAACCTGTCCAATCTCCACAAGGCATCAGATGACATAGCTAATCTAGCACCGGTCTGTGCTACAACACCCGGCGGAACTACCACAACTGGCTGAGCTGCTGGAGTCTGAAACTGGGGAGCCATCTGCTATGGAGTGTGAGTAGCGAGAGTTTGTGCTCCTCCCCCAGCCCGAGAGATAGCTGGTGCTACAGGAAGTATACCAGCCTGTGTAACACTCTCCATAAGGCCCACTAGACGGTCCAAAGCATCCTAAAGTACCGGGGTAGAGATGAACCCCTCCAGAACCTGAGCTGGCCCCGCTGGAACGGTCTGGGCCGGAACCTCATCATCAAAATCTACCCGAGGTTCCGCCGTTGGTGCTGCAACTCGAGCTCTGGGTTGAGCCCTGTCCCTGCCTCGGCCTCTAGTACGGCCTCGTCCTCTGCCCCAAGTAGGAGCTATCACTGGGGGCTCGGGCTGCTGATCAGCCGACGAAGCAGTACGTGTTCTCGCCATCTGCGAAATAACAGAGTAGAGAAATCAATTAGCATTGAGAGATCAAACCGCACAACATAGATGAATAGAAGTGAAATTGTTGCTAACTCTGTAGTCTCCAGGGGATAAGCACAGACGTCTTCATACCGATCCCTCAGACTCTACCAAGCTTGTCCGTGAATTGTGAGACTTAGGCAACCTAGTGCTCTGATACCAACTTGTCATGACCCGAATTTTCACCATCGGGACCGTGATGGTGCCTAACATCGCACTTGCTAGGCAAGCCAATGTTAGAGTTATAATCACCTATTTCCTTTACTTGTTATAATTAAAACTGCACAAAGCTAAATCAACAGAATTAAAAGCGAAAGAACATAAATAACTGATCATCTTTATACTATTAATAGAAAAGAGCCGAAATAGTCACCACCTAGAAAATGGTGTATCAACTCACGAACTTTATACAGATTACTACCAATACTGGTGTAAAAGAAAAGAATACATCTATCTCGAAAGTAAATAAAATAGAAATACAGAATGTAGGAGGGGATGCCAAGGCCTGCAGACGCCTGCAGGACTACCTTGGGTCTCCTGACTGAAGTATCAGCAGCCGACCTCTCGATCAACCACTACCAGCTCCAAAATCTGCACAGAAAGTGCAGAGTGCAGTATTAGTACAACCGACCCCATGTACTAGTAAGTGCCAAGCCTAACCTCGACGAATTAGTGACGAGGCTACGACGGGACATATACAATATATCCTGCAACAGTTTATAATAAAGCAAGAAAAAAATACGAAATGAAATAGAATAGAAACTTGCATTAAATAAATAAGGAACCCAGTCTTTCTAGCATTAATCAGCGATAACAAATCCTTAAGCGTGTTTCAACAACACAATAATGAATCTCAACAGAAGAAGAATACATAAATAACAAATGATGCAGCGCGCTTCCCGATCCCGCCGTATAATCAATAACAAAATGAGCATTCATCCTTATTACTCCTTGTTGCGGCGTGCAACCCGATCCCACCAGTCCACCCTTATTACTCCTCAATATATCACCCTTATTCATCCTGTTGCGGCGTGCAACCCGATCCCACCTGTCCACCCTTATTACTCCTTGTTGCGGCACGTAACCCGATCCCACCAGATAATCACATTTCATCCTTATTCCCCCTGTTGCGGCGTGCAACCCGGTCCCACCATATCAGTACCAATCACAAAATAAGAACAAGTATTTCACAAGTTAACTCAAATCCTCCACAACATTTATATCTCAAACCAAGACAACGGAAGATCACTACAATTATGAAACTTCATCAGTTAATACTACACAGCTAGACCAACCAGGTGTACCATGAAGAACCAATAAACCAACAGTGTGATATAATGAAACTATGGAACAATTAATAATGTCAATAGAGAAACAACATTTAACAAGAAGCAATTAGACATGGAAGCGTCAATAAGCAAGTAGCAGTTAAGACAGGAAAGCAATATATTATGAAACGGGGAAGGAAACAGGCTAAATAGGTAATTTGGCGATGCATAGGTGCTTGTCACCACTCCTATACGCCACACACATGGTATTTTACATAGCAAGTAAGTTGGAAATCCCTAATCCCTCGAGTCAAGGTTAGACCAAAAACTTACCTCGAGCCAACGGGTATTTCAAAGCTTAAAGACCGCTTTACCTCTCGATTCCACCTCTAATATACTCGTATCTAATCATAATTAACTTAATAACATCAATTAACGCTAAAGAAACCAATTCCAATGCACAATTATTGATTTCCCAACATTTTCCCCAAAAAGTCAAAAATCGACCCCGGGCCCGCTTGGTCAAAACCCGAAATTCGGACCAGAACCCGATTCCCCATTCACCCCCGAGCCCGGATATACAATTAATTTTGGAATCCGACCTCAAATTGAGGTCCAAATCCCCAAATTTTGAAATTCCTAAGTTCTACCTAAAACCACCCAATTCCACCAAGAAAAACCCTAGATTCTAGGATGAAATCTGGTAAAAAGATGAAATAGATTGAAAGAAATAAGTTAAGAATCATTTACCTATGATTTGGGGAAGAACTTGCCCTAGGAAAATCGCCTCTTGAATTTTACGTTTAGAAAAATGGGATAATGAATGAAAAATCCCGTCTAAGCCCCTTTTACTCAGCTGTAGATGTCGCAATTACGATCTGAGCTTCACAAATGTGAAGCTCGCAAATGCGAAGAAGCCATCGCAAATGCAACGCCCTTCATAGTCCTGTTGCCATCGCAAATGCAAAGAAAGTGTTGCATTTGCGAACACTGTTCATCGCAAATGCGAGTAGAAGATCGCATTTGCGATCATACCCCTTCCCATACTCCCTTCACAATTGCGAAGATTTGTTCGCATTTGCGAACTTTGCTGGCCCAGGCCTTCTTCGCAATAGCGATAAAGACCTTGCAATTGCCATGCCTATTTTGCTCGTATTTGCAAAGCCCAATCTTGCAATTGCGAGATCAGAGGCCTGCAACACAGCTGAAGCATACCAACTATTTTTCTAAGTTCCAATTCACTCATACGAACTTGCTCATGCGATCAAATCGCTAAAATAACACCTAGAACTATGAAATCAACACCAAAACACATGAAATTTTCAAGATAGTTTCAAAACATCTATTTTCTCAACCAAAGGTACGAATCACGACAAATCAACTCTGTTTTTTCATGAAATTTCACAGATAAGGTTTAAATATCATAACAGACTTGTACCAGGCTCCGGAACCAAAATACGGGCCCGATACCAACAAGGTCAAATCTTCTAAATTATCATATTTTCAGGCTTATCAATTTTCTTCAAAAATTCATTCTCGGACTAGGGACCTCGGAATTCGATTCTGGGCACACGCCTAGGTCCCATTTTTTACTAAGTACCCTCCGGGAGCGTCGGAAACTGGTCTAGGTCCATTTACCCAAAATGTTGACCGAAGTCAACAAAAATCATCTTTTTAAATCAAAAATCATCATTTCATAAATTTTTCACATATGGGCATTTCGGATACACGCCCGGACTACTCATGCAAATCGAGGAGAGATAAAATGAGGTTTTCAAAGCCTCGAAATACGGAATCGGATTCTAAAATAGAAGATGACCCTTTGGGCCATTACATGGTCGTAGCTAACAGAATTTCTTGATAATCCGTTGCTAATCCATCGCTAAATTAGATTAGCGACGGATTTTTTTTATTTAGCTACAGAATTTGTCCGTCGCTAAAACCTAATTTTTTAGTAGTGCTCTGGACGCATGATGTATTACACTTTATGGATATATGAAAATCTTGGAGTGACTAAGGTTTGTTATTTGAAGTGGACGTTGTGTGCAAGGGGAAGGGATTCGCTCGGTTGCTTAAGGTAGGGGTTACTTCTTTTAGTGTTTCTGTGCTAATGGGCCATAAGTCGCTCGGCTCATTTTGGTGGTGCATTGGAGATTAGAGCAGAGTGGATGCCTCTCTAGAAGGTTCTAATGATTTCAAGATTCATATGTGGTATTTGAGGGTTCTGGATTTGTATATGGCTAAGATCTGAATTTGCATTGGATGGTGCTGAGACTTGCGAGAGTTCTATATCATTAATGATTTTGCATTTCAATATCAGAGAGGTTAGAGAAACAAGTTAAGATTCATAGAGGGTCTCTTTAGAGTAGGCATCTCGGTTGTGGTACTATTGGGTGTTTAAGAGAGACGGTGGCTTACGGGCCTTAGGACGATGTAGTTTCATACAATGATCACTTATGGGAGCTTGGGGTTAAGGATCGTAGTGTACTGGCAGGGAGAAGTGTTAACTTAAAGGCAAATCGGGAGGAACTCGAAGAAATAGGATAGCTTGGTTGTAGGTTGAATTAACATAGTAATAGAAATGATCGATTGCTTTGGTGTGGTATGACTGTACATGTGTTTTGTGGCAATAGTCTTGGGCTTGACGACTTGCGTTACTTGGTTGAGTTATAAGGATTCAGTTTTGATGGCTTGGTTTTGTTCTCATGAGTTTGAAGAGTTCTCGATGATTTTGACCACAACTTGAGACGGATATTTTCGATAGGCATGAAGAGATGTTGCGTATTGTGATTTTCTCTTGGATGGGGGTTAAGTGGAAAGTTTATGGCTGATGGAATATGTATCATTCTTGTGATTTAGGGTTGATAATGGATTGTGATTATGAGCACGTGACATCATTGTGCAGATTATGATTATGAGCTCGTGACCACGCTCAGCCGATTGTGATTTTGAGCACGTGACCATACTGTGCAGATTTTTATTTTTAGCACTTGACCACGTCGTGCGGATCTGAGATATTATTGTTATTAGCACGTGGATTATCTGCGCAGCACGTGAATTGTCCGTGCGGTTCATGTATTATTGGCATGGAGTTCTCCGTGCAGCGTGTGGATATGGATCCAACCCCCTAGATGCACCCTCTCATGTTTCTCTCTTGATGGTGTACACACGGTATGCGAAAAGCTAATCAGTGGTTTGGTTCGGTATGGTATCTCTGAGGAAAGACTAGGCGTGTTTGATTTGGTTATTACATTTCTTTTTTACCAGCAATTTCCTTGGTTGTTTACCTGAGTTATTTGCATATCTTCTTTATATGCTGGATGGTTGACTTAGCAGAGTACGTTAAGTTATCGTGTGCACCAAGATGATTTTATCAGTGATTTATTACTTGATCATATTATTGTTCTGTATTTGTTGAAATTATGAAATGTACAACTGATTAGCCAGTATGATTTATAATTCTTGCTTCTATTACCTCACCGAGGTTAGTTATGATACTTGATGAGTACATGGAGTTGGTTGTACTCATACTACACTTCTGCACCTTGCATGCAGATCTTGGTGCTGAGTTGCTGTGGATGGCGGAAGCTGGCATTAAAGATGTACCTTCTTTCCAGATATAGCAGCCACTTGTCCTAGGTAGCTTTACATTTTTTATCTGTTTATGTAAATTCCAAACAGATATTTTATTTATTTTCATATCAGCTTTGTAAATCTAAGTCTTAGTGGCTCATGACTTGTACCACCAATCCGTGGGTTATTGTGTAGAAATCAGTTATTTCACTTATTGATTCTTATCATTTTTATTTGAGTTGTATTGACTATTGATTGGCTTACCTAGCGGGTTGGGTTAGTTGCCACCACGACTAGGTGGTTTTTGGGTCGTAGCATATATATGATTTTAAAAAAATAGAAGCATATATATCATGCATGTTGGAACATCATTGATCCAATATTAATGAAAATCTAAAGCTGGATTCATCAGTGGATTTGATTCAAACTGTCTTCTTCATATGCACATCTTAACCCTTTCATTACGTTTGTCAATTAATAGATTATCGGTAAAATAATCTATTTGAAACCATCAAATTAATCGGTGAAAATTGAATGAAGATATATAATATTATTCAAAAATATCGCAATCAATTGTCATTGTATACATTCTCCTCTTCGATTATATACTGACAAAATCTTCGATTGCATATACTGACACGATCTAAAATGATAGGTTCGTGGCCCGCGCACTTAAAGAATAGGTGTTCACTGAACGAACTTTAACACCAATATTTGAGAATTTAATTTCTTTTCCATTAGAAAACAATGACTTAAGGATCAGTATCTATAGTGAAGCAGGCGTTAGCATATACACCATAAAGCCAGAAACTGTGAGAAAGAACATAAGCAATGAATAGTATCTTTAAGTAGTAAGATTCAGTCCATCAAGAGATGCAAAAACAATAGCCACATCATGATAGTATCTTTTTTTTTTTTTGCTTTTCCTATTTTGTGATTCTTTAATTTATGGACTGAAGATCATCTCAATAGAACTTGATATAGAACATCTTCAAATAACAGAAAAAGCAATGACGAGAAGATCCTACAATTTAAATTGGTGAATCATTGAGTCAATATTGGCGATTCCTTACAAATGATTCATGATAAATCATTGTAATGACCCGACTGGTCATTTTGAGCAATTTCGTCCGGTTTGGCAGTTTGAGATCTCGAGCGGCTTCATCTTATGTGTATCGACTTGCATGCATAGTTGGATTCTTTTTCCGAATGAATCGGAGTCGAGTTGGAAGAAGGAATCTAGTTTTGGAAGCTTAAGCGGTGAGGATTTGACCGAGAGTTGACTATTATGATATCGGAGTCGGAATAAAATTCTGGGAGTCGGAGTAGGTTCGCAATGTCATTTGTGACGTGTGTGCAAAATTGGAGGTTATTCGGATGAGGTTTGATAGGTTTCGGAATCGGTTGCGAAAGTTTGAGGTTCCATGTCCATTAATCTTGAATTGGTGTGCGATTCATGTTTTGATTATTGTTTAAGGTGATTCGTGAGCTCGATTGAGTTAGTATGGTATTTTAGGACTTGATGGCACATTTGGTTGAGGTTCAGGAAGCCTCGGGTGAGTTTTGAGCGAGTCCGGGCATTTTCGAAATGCAGGCATGGTTCTGGTGTTTAATTTTCGGCGGGGGCGAAGGGATTTCCGTTGAGGGAGGAATTTGGGGCGCTGAGGCGCTCCAGGGCTGAATCCGCAGGTTCAGTGGTCCAACTTCGGAAGCCTATATCTTTTGATCTACAAGTAATTTTGAGATGATTCGAAAACGAAAGTTGTAGCTCTTCGTGTCTAGTTTCCAGAAAAGTAAAGAAATTATCATTTAGACATCTGTAGGGAATGTTATGGCCAAAATACTAAGGCCTGTCTTTGCAGCCATCAGAAGCGCGGACCGTGCTACTTTTTCGCGGCCGCGAAGAGGAGTTCGCAGAAGCGGTGATTTTTGGCTGTCAGCTGAAATGGAAATCCGAGAGGTGCACTATAAATACGAGATATTAGGTTTTTATTTCATATTTTGACCTAGAGAGCTCGGATCTTGGCGATTTTTAAAGGTTTTTCAAGAAATTCATCGGGGTAAGTGATTCTAACTGGGATTTTGGCTGAAATACATGAATATATCATTGAATTCATCATTTGATTCGTGCTTTGGGATGGAATTTGGGGAAAATTTGTGAAGTCTTTCAAAAATGTGAAATGATGATTTGAAGGACCAAATGGTATCGTTATTTGATAATTTTTGTATGGGTGAACTCGTAGCGGAATGAGTGTTCAGTTTTTGTAAATTTTGTCGGGTTCCGAGGTGCGGGCCCGGGGAGTTAAATTTTGTTGACTTTTTGCAATTTGTATAAGAATCATAGCTTTGTTAATTGAAATTGTTTTCTCTTGCATTGTTTGCGGTATTCAAGTCGTTTTTGGCTAGATTGAGCCGAGCATTGATGAATTGGTAAAGGAAAGGCTAAATTGAGTATTGAATTGGCCGGATTGAGCAAAGTATCTTGCTTGACCTTGTGTGGGGGACTTCCTCTTAGGATTTGAGTCTTCTATGTTAATTGTAGTCCGTGCACGTGAGGTGACAAGTGTGCTCTGACTTATTTGTGAGAAATTTGCCTCTAGGGTTCTTATGTTCATTAAGCGAGAAGTTTTTAGATACACTTGGGTTCCCTAATTGTTTGTTTTACATATATATGATTGTTAGCTTTCCCCTAACTCTTACTCATTACGTGGCCCTTATTTGCCTTAATTGAAGTGATTGTTCTCCTTATTGTTCTTTTATCTCTTAATTGTGAATTCCTCTATGACCCCGTGCATATATGCTATGTGTCCAAATTGTTGTGGTTGCTAGTGTAGTTATCACGTGCTTATTATGTATTGTTGTTTTGTTAAGATTATTGTGCTTCTTGGTTTCTTCGTGATTCTCTTGTTCCCGTGCATTCATACTCTTGGTGGTGGAAATCCTTGTGATTGGATTGTTGTGGTTGGGTCATAGCATGCAAGTGTGTCTTATACTTGTAAACGTTGTGTCTCTTATTACATACTACTCATACTTTAAACTGGTTATTCTTCATGTTGGACAAATCTTATTATGTTTCCTGGTATTAAATAACTGTTGAGTATTGACTCAAGTTGAGATCTATATTGCGAAGCTAACTGTTGAAACAAGAATGGTTATTGTTGATTCCCTTGCCGGGATGTTAATGTTTCTATTGTTTGGGTGAGGAAGAGTGTAAAACACGAAGGGTGATGCCGTGCACGATATTGTGAGAGAGCGTTAATGCACAAATGGTGATGTCGTACCATATTCTGTGAGTGTTAATGCACGAAGGGTGATACCGTGCCATATTCTGTGGGTGTTAATGCCCGAAGGGTGATGTCGTGCCATGTTATGAGAGTTAAAGCACAAAGGGTGATGTCGTGCCGTTTTTATTATTCCTTATGGTGAGTATGATACTAGAAGCACGAAGGGTGATGCCGTGTCGTTTCTGTTAGTTTCTATGGTGAAGACGAGAGTAAAAGCACGAAGGGTGATGCCGTGCGCTTGTTATTGTTTTTATCATTTTTGTTGGTTCCAAAGTTAATATTTACCTTGCTTCTCTACTTAATTACTATCAGAATTTGATATTCCCCTCAATATTTTTCTCCTGTCTCGTTGAGCTACTAGTAATATCGTGATTTAAAATAAAGGAATTTATACTATGCTGCTTTGTATGATTTTACTTTAAATTTGAGCTCGTCGTATTTATATATATATTTCAATACTTCAAATTTTCAATAATTGTTATATTTTTAATTCAATTAGTTTCTCAATTAAATTTTCTTAAACTGTCTGAGGTTGTATTTTACTTTAAATGGAATTTCTACTAAGTTGTAATTTATTAAATCCCATGTTAAAGGTAATGATTCATTCGATGTTGTATTTAATTGAAAAGGTAACTTTCTTTATTCAAATGATTTCTGAAAATAACTTCATCTTTTCTTGTTGATTTCCTAATTGGTTTAGAAGCTATACTCTACTTTATGTTATGTAAATGAGACTACTTGAACATCTTAATTGCATTGGTTATGGGCCCTATGTACTGAGTAACGTGAGAATGTTGTTGCGCAAAGTGAGATAGAAACACGTGGGCACAAGGTGCCGAGCGTCCTAAAGGTTTGGAAATTGAGGTTATGATATGAGACATCGAGTTCTGAGATGGCTGGAATTGTGCATCAGAAATGATATGATTATTGAGTTGACATTGCTTTCCTTATTTGAGTACATTTTACTTGTTTGTGTCCCAGCTATGTTAGTGTTGATTTATTTGGTTATCTTTCATTTCTATCCGTACTTTTCCTTTATTGTTTCTACTGATTGTAGTTTGTTTTATCCCTGTTGTTGATAGTACTTTGTTATCTTTATGTTGATAGTTTATTATCATATCCTGTTCAATTTATTTGACCAGTAGGTGTCTTGACTGTTCCTTGTCACTACTCCACCGAGTTTAGTCTTGATACTTACTGGGCACCGCTGTGGTGTGCTCATACTACACTTCTGTAAATTTTTATGTACAGATCTAGGTATCTGATCGGTAGTAGTTGTGCGGGTCATTGCGGTAGAGACTCTAGGTAAACCTGGTGCTGCGTTCGCAGGCCTCGGGGTCACCTTCATTTGTTCTTATTTCCATTTGTTTCTTTTGTTTTGAAAAAGTGACGTATTTATTTTGAATAACTACTCTTAGAAAAGCTTATGACTTGTACTACCAGTTCTTGGAAATTGTAATTGTTCAGAGTTATTTTATTTAAAGTTAGTAGATATCAATGTTATTTCAGTTAATGTAAGGCTTACCTAGTTTAGAGATTAGGTGCCATCACGGCTCCTTCGGAGAGATTTTGGGTTGTGACAAGTTGGTATCAGAGCCCTAGGTTCAAAGGTGCTATGAGTCATAAGCAGGTTTAGTAAAGTCTTGCGGATCGGTACGGAGACATCTGTATTTATCTTCAAGAGGCTACAGAAATATTAGGATAATCTCACTTCTTTCATTCCTTATCGTGCGATATTGATTCAGCTCGAAGAATCTAACTTATGTTCCCCTACATCCACTTGTGTATGATATTACGCTCTTAGTGTCCGCTATGTGCTAGTGGTTTGTGATGCTACAAACGGGCTACGAAGGAGTCAGGGATGCTCAGGCATTGTCTCAACGTGTCGTCCAGACTAAAGATACCGAGGTGTTGAGAGGCTATTCAATTGTTCATATGGAGGCGCAGCGGTTTCCGACACCTGGTTGATGAGTGCGAGCTTGGGGAGGTTTAATTGGTTGACTAGTCGTCGCAATTGTGGCAAGGTCGCGAAGTGGATGTTGATTGAGGACGGGTGGTGGTATTGGGGTGCCTTGTGATTGGTGTTGTGCGAGCTACGAAAATTAGTTTTGCGTATCGTCAAATGTTGTTTTCTATGGCTTCGCGCTAAATGGAGGAGTCTGCTAGCGGCGTTCAGATTGCAGAGTCAGATTTACATTAGTTTTGGCCTGAGGTATGTATATAAGTGGTATTGGAAGGTTTCCGAAATTTGTATATAACTAAAGGCTGAGATCTTGCAAGGGATGATATTGGGGCTTATGGCGTTACTACGTCATTAATGAATCTACATTCCCGTATCAAGGGGAGTCGGAGAAACAACATCAGATTCACAGAAGATCTATTCAGCGTGGGCGTCGTGGTTGCGGCAAGACAGGGTGCTTCAGAGGAAATGCAATGGTTTATGAGCTTTTAGGCTACATGGTTCATACTAGGATCATCTGTATCTGGGGCTTTGATGGGAATTATTGCTTATCGACTATCCAAAGAAATGGGTCAGTTCAGTAGTGATGGGGTCAGCATAGTAATGGAAGTAATTGGTCCTTTTGAATGGGAATTCTCTACTGGCAATTGTGGCAGCACTCTTGGATTGGACAGTTTATGTGACTTGGTTGAGTTTGGGAGGTGTATTCCTGATGTCTTAGTTGCGTGCGGGCGGATCTTGGAGGGTTCTTGATGGTTTGGCAACGGATTGAGTTGGCTGTCTACTATGGGCATAAGGAATATGTGGTACATTGTGGTTTTCTCCTGGATCAGTATCAGAAATTAATAGAGTGTTGGCATTGTTGGCTATCACATGTGAAGAGCGTGCAGTTTGGAAAAGACCCTTGAGTTTTGGTTTGCGGGTGCGTGGCTAATGGCATGGTGATTACTGGGTTTTGAGGCTTTTGAGGTTCATATTTTGGTTACGCGGCCATAAACTCTATACGAGTGCTTCAGCAGAATGATGGGGTGTGAGTGATGTATCAGCCACTTAATTTGTGTGGTTGAGTTTGGGTATAGAAATTTTGGTATTCCTGAAGTTTTGGGGCTAGATGTCCTCATATGTGGACTATTTCCTGGTCGCGAATTGTGAAGGAATGTTGAGGATGAGGTAATTAATAGCATGCATTACCGATAGGTTGCTATGGATTTTTTGAAAGATATTTACCTAATCGGGAATGATCAGGATCTGGGTTGGGGGCTAATTGAAAGCTCAATGAGAAGATGTGTTTTGTATCAGGTCAAGTTTGTGTGCTCCTGTGAGATTGTTATTATGGTTATGTTATGTGGCAGAATGGATATTATTTGTGCCCCTAGCTTATGTTATGTGCTACTCTTTTATGTTGTGCTACGCGGCGAGATTGTATGATTATTTCGCATGTTATAATTCCGTTCAGGCCTTATGGCGATGTGGGCGAGAAAGCCCTCGTGATGTTGATTAGCTCATTGAACCTTAGTTGCGCTTGCTTCTTTCATGTTTATTACTTCCATTCATTTTTCCCACAGATTTATTTGTGCACCCCAGCCGTGCTTGATATCAGTATTCATGTGATCAGTGAACCCGAGCATTTTGGCTTGATGAGTATTTGGGAGCGGGCTGCACGCCGTAGTGGATGTTATGTGGGATACCCTTTCCTTGTTTTATTTGGTGTTGTGTTTTCCCTCTGTGGGGCGATTTGATGAAAAACCATACTTTTGTTGTCACATATGTTGTACTTGTTAGATAATTCTTCTACTTTGCATTCCTTTATTTGTGCTGCATAATTGAGTTATTGCTGGTTTGGTGTACGAACTGTGTAGTGTGAGAATCCGTGTGGTTCCGTGATGAGTTGTTAGTTGGGCTGCTTGTATTGGCTGAGATGAGGTTCTTAGACCTGGGATTACTACTATTGTATTGGTGGTGAAGAGCGTTTGGAAGTATGAGGCTGTTTCTGCTAAGATTTGGGCAATGGCCCTTGACGGACGAGAGAGCTTCTAGATTTTTTGTCTTCATGGGCGGTCATGAATCCCCGAATGTTTATTTATCATGAGCAGCATTATGGAAGTCCGGAACAAGGTTATATTCAATGAGAACTGTATTGCCGGCATCCAGGATATCATTTGAGCAGCTAGGGTGGTCAGAAGGAATTGCTTCGGGCATTTGAGCTGCGTGGAACAACATGTGATTGTATTTTGGGTTAGAATTTTGGCTTGATTCATCTTGTTTAGGTTTATACAGTGTGATGATGTGAGATTCGGGACCTATGATGAAACTCAGATGTTGAGGTTAGGGTTCTGTCCTAAGGTTATGGAATGAGGAGGAGGTGAGACCTTCAGTTAAGTTGCATTGTCAGTTCTACATGGGTTTGGGTGATGGGGGATCGCCCCGAGTGTATGTATGGTGACCTCATGTAGTGGTTCGATGGCTGGGGAGAGACTCTGGGCACGTTCGAGGACGAACGTATGTTTAAGTGGAGGAGGATGTAACGACCTGACTGGTCGTTTTGAGCAATTTCGTCCGGTTTGGCAGTTTGAGGTCTCGAGTAGCTTCATCTTATGTGTATCGACTTGCGCGCATAATTAGATTCTATTTCCGAATGAAACGAAGTCGAGTTGGATGAAGGAATCTAGTTTTGGAAGCTTAAGCGGTGAGGATTTGACTGAGAGTTGACTTTTATGATATCGGAGTCGGAATAGACTTCTGGGAGTCGGAGTAGGTTCGCAATGTCATTTGTGACGTGTGTGCAAAATTGGAGGTTATTCGGATGAGGTTTGATAGGTTTCGGCATCGGCTGTGAAAGTTTGAGGTTCCCTGTCCATTAATCTTGAATTGGTGTGCGATTCATGTTTTGGTTATTGTTTAAGGTGATTTGAGAGCTCGATTGAGTTACTATGGTATTTTAGGACTTGATGGGACATTTTGTTGAGGTTCCGGAGCCCTCAGGTGAGTTTTGAGCGAGTCCGGGCATTTCCGGAACTCAGGCATGGTTCTGATGTTTAATTTTCAGTGGGAGCGAACGGATTTCCGTTGAGGGCGGAATTTGGGGCGATGAGGCGCTCCAGCGCAGAATCCGCAGGTTCACTGGTCCGACTTCGGAAGCTTATATCTTTTGATCTACAAGGAATTTTGAGATGATTCAAAAACGGATGTTGAAGCACTTCGTATCCATTTTCCAGAAAGGTAAAGAAATCATCATTTGGACGTGTGCAGAGACAGTTATGGCCAAAATACTAAGGCCTTCCTATGCAGCCACCAGAAGTGCGGACCGCACTACTTTTTCGCGGCCGCGGAGGGGAATTCACTGAAGCGGTGGTTTTTGGCTGTCAACGGAAATGGAAATCCGTGAGGTGCACTATAAATACAAGATTTAGGGTTTTATTTCATATTTTGACCTAGAGAGCTCGGATCTT
Source organism: Nicotiana attenuata (assembly GCF_001879085.1). Classification (NCBI taxonomy): domain Eukaryota; kingdom Viridiplantae; phylum Streptophyta; class Magnoliopsida; order Solanales; family Solanaceae; genus Nicotiana; species Nicotiana attenuata. The sequence goes on along the minus strand of NW_017674058.1, from coordinate 75,761 downwards.
GGCAATTTTTTGAAGATTTTTCAAGAAATTCATCGGGGTAAGTTATAATAACTCGGATTTGGCTGAAATACATGAATCTATCATTGAATTCATCATTTGATTCGTGATATGGGATGGAAGTTAGGGAAAATTTGTAAAGTCTTTCCAAAATGTAAAATAATTATTTGAAGGACCAAATGGTATCGGAATTTGATAATTTTTGTATGGGTGAACTCGTAGCGGAATGGGTGTTCAGTTTTTGTAAATTTTGTCGGGTTCCGAGGTGCGGGCCCGGGGATTGACTTTTGTTGACTTTTTGTAAATTATATAAGAATCATAGCTTTGTTAATTGAAATTGTTTTCTCTTGCATTGTTTAAGGTATTCAAGTCGTTTTTTGCTAGATTGAGCCGAGCATTGATGAATTAGTAAAGGAAAGGCTAAATTGAGTATTGAATTGGCCGGATTGAGGTAAGTATCTTGCCTAACCTTGTGTTGGGGACTTCCCCTTAGGATTTGAGTCTTCTATGTTAATAGTAGTCCGTGCACGCGAGGTGATGAGTGTGTGCTCGGACTTATTTGTGGGAAATTTTCCTTTAGGGTTCTTAGGTCCTTATGTTCATTAAGCGAGAAGTTTTCAGATACGCTTGGGTTCCCTAATTGTTTCTTTTACCCGTCGACGCCCCCTTTTTCTCGTGAAATCGGGCTTGCGATATTTGGGAGGACAACTCTATTCCCGTTTGGGAATTGGGTTTTTGGATTTGAAGAATCGCCACCTACTGATTAAGTGCATTAGGACACTAAGGGTTTTTGAGTTGGAAAACCAGAGTTCGGTTAAGGGCTAGAAATTATCCCGAGGGGAAGGTGTTAGGCACCCCTCAAGATCCACTAGTGTGGTTCCCGGCCATGTCATATTGTGACTTCACATAATCAAGTAGGCAATTAAGGGCTCAAATAGAAAGGGACTTGCACACAAGTTTAAACTCATTTGAGAAAAAGATAATGCAGGATTTCGTGGAAAAAGGATTTAAATAACTTATAGAGAAAACAAGTAAGAAAACACATAAAGGGAGGGGAGTCCTAGGTTTATACATAATATGGATCACCCCACACAACACCCGGTAACCGTTTATACACGTGGTATTATCGCGTGGTTATCATATACATATTCTACCCTCCCACCCCGTAAAGGTCAGTTTGAAAACACGTGAGTTGGTCACGAGGCTTATTACTTGCTATTACCCGTCCCGTCCTATAAGTCCCGGAGGGTGTTTAGGACTACTAATCCTATGAGGTGAGTACTAGGCCGAACCCCTAGGTTTTAAAGGATAAAACCCTAAACGACAAGTAGAGAAACAGTTATGACTTGCACAGATGGGGTACACATAAATAGTTATATGGCTCAAATATCCCTCCACAAGTAAGTCATGTAAGTAGCACGTTTCAAACAACAATAAAGGTCTCAGATTCAGAACCTCAACATGAATTCTAGATGTGAAAAACAGCGGCAAACACCAAGTCTTAATGAATTCCAGAAATATGACTTATTAGTTTGAAAATCCATTTTTTTGGTTTTGAACGGGCGGTGCATAACTAATCGAGTTATGTTTTTTGATTGATTTTAGCAAATGTTAGGCCTAAGGTTTGCCTAGGCGTTTTATTGAGTACTTAGCCCAGATTAAAAAGGTAGACATGCTGAAAATAGATCCGACAGTACACCTAAGAACATGATATCTACATGTGAGTTATGCATGCGGAGACAGCATTGTTTCAAAACAAGAAGTTATTTAGTGTTATTTCTAATGAAGCATGTAGTTAACATCATTAATATCTAACGTGGATCCTTAAATGAACACGGATGTGATGATATGCATACATGAATAGACCTAAGGAGACATGATATCTAATGCAAACATGTCCTATGCAGGATCTCTATTGCACACAGAGGTGAAGTAAATCCTAAAGCATGTTTTCTACCCAAAATTATGCTAAGCATGCATCATCCCCACCCTTTTCACTATCCAGCCCTGAAGTGTTTTACAAATAATTATTACAAACCAAAATTGTTGAATTACACAACTGAATAAAAGGAAAATCAAGAAGCTATACTATAGAAAGCCTAACAGTAGGCCCAAAGTACTAGATCCACTTGCCATATGCCATGGCCTTACAACCCAAGTGTGTCATAGTCTCTAAAGATCTCAGAAGATCCTGGACAGTGCTCACACCCAGGCACCCTAGCCAAGAATGAGTAAGTGCAGTGTAGAAGGCCAGCCTTGAGTGTCAGAGTTCAGTGGGTACTCAGAGGTCCCCAAGACAGTGCTCACTCGAAGGGGGCAGAGCCTAGAGTCTAAGAATAGTGTAAAGTGCGGGAAGAAGAGTTTTAAAGAGAATTTCAAGTTTGAAAAGAGTAATTGAGATTGAGACAAAGCCTTGAAAAGATGATTTCAGAAAATGATGAAAGATTTTGGTAAAATATTTTTTTCACAGAGAGAAGCAATACAATGAACCAGCAGTTAAAGAACTCATGAAGAGCAAACACAAACGGGGGTAAGGGATTGGGGACAGATAACTTTGATATTAGCACTTAAAGAGCTATAGTTATCACATAATTACACATAGTTGTCAACAATAATAGCACAAATTAATAGGGTTAGGATTTACATAACACTCAGTAGCAGGAGAGGCAGGTTTGAGCACATAATGAGAGTATATTGACAACAACCAGGTCGGGGGGAGGATCAGCAAATCATGAGACATAAGGACTAAAGTCTCAGAAGGAACTGGAGACATATCAGACTTAAAAAGAAAGGGAGGGATATGGGGTATATATAATGACATGATCACAAGGAACCATATGGAAAACAAGACACACATTCAGACTTAAGTCTAGCTACATGATAAGCAGTGGAACAAAGGATGAAACACATAAGGAACAGTAAGTAAGTGAAAAAACTGGAGCATGTTCTGTAGATGCTACAAAGCTAAAATAGCGAAACGTACCGTTAGAGACTAAGGGGATAGCAAAGTGCTGGAAATAACAACAACAGCAAGCAGTATGCAGGACAAGGAACAACTACAGGACAGCAATATGCAGGATGAGAGCAGCAGTGGTATGCAAAGGCACAGAGCAGTAGAGACTACTCAGTCTTGAGTGTGTTTTGTGTGGATCAGTGAATTTCCGAGGCAATTTGTGTCAGTGTCTTTTTCGTGTGAATCTCAGTGTGTTGTGAAGAGGGAAGACATGTCCTTTATATAGTTTTGAAAAAGTAGTACATAGGCAAAGAATGCACAAACATAGAATAACAATCAATTAGTGTC
>NW_017674058.1:59604-71900 GCF_001879085.1 Nicotiana attenuata | reverse complement strand
TGTATCCGTTTCTACTGAAGTATTTACATTGAGTTTTCCTGCTTACTTGTTTTTTTTTAATTGTAAGTTTTAACCTGGTTAGCTTAGGTGAAGGCATGTTTAGTGAAACTACTTGCTTACCTGTTTAAACTTGTAATGATTGTGTACTCCGTGAAGCATATTAGCTAGAATTTTACTATTATTTGTTCTGATCTTAGCATTTATTCTGATGCCTAGAGGTTTGTCATTGTGTGTTTAAATTTGGACTACGGATGACATCCAGGAAGATCCTCTGCCACGTGTTATGTTCTTGGACTGAGAGTGCGCGGTACCAAGAGATCCCTAGCACGATGTTTATATATATATTGAGGATTTACCAAGAGATCCTCGGGATACCAAGAAGGATCCCTGGACAGATCGTTATATGTATATTGAGGTGATACCAAGAGATTCCTCGGGATACCATGAGATCCCTTCGTGTAAAGATGAGGATACAAAGAGATTCCTCGGGATACTTAAGAGATCCCCGGCTATTATCCATGTTGGAGTAGCAATTCCCTTGATTTGTCTTGTTCTCTGCCTCTATTACTGCTTTACTTAATTATTCCTGTAATTAGATTTTCATGCTGTAGACTTTATTTTAAAATGTTTCCGTTATCTTGTTATTTATTATGTTTTATCTCAGTAGGGCCCTGACCTTCCTCTTCCACTTACGACCAGGTTAGGCTGGCCACTTAGTGAAGTACCGCTGTGTGTACTATGCCTCTTCTGCGCATGTTTTTCATGTGCAGATCTAGGTACCTCCACTCAGGCCACTACGAATGAGGCGGGGCGAGCTACAGAGGACTTCGAGGTAGATCTGCCGCGTCCGCAGACGAAGAGTCTCCCTCTTTATTCTATCTTTAGTTATTTAGCTTTTCTTTGTCCTTCAGTTGTGTAGACATTCTGGATTGTTTAGAGCCAGTATTATTACGTTTCTGATTAGCCTGTGTTGCCCGTGAGTTTCTGGGTTTTGGGATTTTATTTAGACTTCGCCAATGATGTTGAGTTTTATATGTCGAGCGGCCACTTATATGCAGTTATTCCTTCCAGTTGCTTAATTAGTCAATATCTTCCGCAAAATTTATTTTTGTTTCCGCGTCGTTTATGGCTTTACCTAGTCGTAGGACTACGGTGCCGTCGTGAACATATTCACGGAGGGTGAAACTAGGGTCGTGACATTACTATAAATCTGCTGTGTAACAAGCCAGGGAACTTAGAAAGAGGGTACACAACACCCGGTGAGGCATTGTATCAACGAGTCTAGAGAACTTAGTGATATAAATCACATCTGTACTCAGAAGAACTCATTTACTTGAATGAGAACTCCCTTGCAACCCAAGGGGACTGGATTAGATTCACATTGAATTCGAACCAATATAAAATCCTGGTGTCTTTAATTTTCCGCATTTACTCTCTTACGCATACTTCCAGTTATCATATCTCAAGTTACCATATTCAGTCGACTACTCTAGTTATAAGTCAACTTATAAGCGATTAATTTTAATAACTTACAATTCACCCACTCTCTTGTACTTTCATAAGGTATAATCCTAGCCGTTGATCAAAACGATCAACGGCTTGGATTAAAAGAAGGGACCGGGCGGATTTTTAATTGGGTCGGGGGCCGTGTTTAAATTGGAATTGGGCTGGGTAATTTGAAATTGAAACTGGGTTAATTGGGGGGCCGATTTTAGGCTATAATTGAAATGAAATGAGGCTAAATATTAAATAGCCAGTTTTCTCCTTTTATTTTATAAAAAATAGTAATAATGATTTTAAAAGCAAATTAAGAGTACTGAGCCAATTAATAATACATAAATATTAAATTAAAAATACTGAAACTAATTTTACAATTATAAAATACTATTAATCTTAAAATAGGCTACAATTGCAATTATATGCAATTTAGTCTTATAAATACCAAACAAATTTGTAAAAATATGCAAAAATTACCTTAACTATTTTTTGGTATAAACATGGGAATAAAATAAATTATTCACCAAAATTGATAGATTTGGGAATAATTACTGGTTTTGTACTGCTAAAAATGGACAATTAATGGATTTAAAAATCTTTAAAAATTAGGAAAAACACCAAAACACTTGTGCATGCTTATATATGCATGTACATGTTATTTTGAAAGCATTTTTTGTATAAAAATACATAGGAAAAATTTGGGTATCAACAACTGCCCCTCTTTACCCGAGAAGGTTGAAAGAGTTGCCGGGTAAAGATATGATGGCCAATTTGACCGAACGAAACGATATGAAGAATTTTGACCGAACTCTGGTTCCTCAGCTGCCTACATATCCCTGGTCTTACAGGAATCAGGCCATATGTAGTTCGGGATCCATCGACGAAATATGCCGATGGAGATTTCCGAAAAGCGGACGCGATATTCAGGTTGGGAAGGCTGGTCAAAGTCTAATAGGCTGCGAGAACTGGAGCGGGATCGCTCCTGCTGAGGCGGCCGTATCTAACCGGTGTACCTGCAAATAAATAATACCAACATATATTGTGCATAAATTTAAACGTGATACAAGTTCCCGTTGGAGCATGAATGCTGTCTTTGGACGGTTAGGATGACGTCCTCAGACCATTACGTCCTGGGCCATGAAGCGTATAATAAAGGATTCGCAGGCTATGAAATGATGTTCTCGGGCTATGAGAATGATGCCTCCTAACTATGATGACTTTGAATAATGATATGCAAAAGATAAAATGGGGTCCTCAGGCCATGGCATGGCGTTCTCGGGCTATGAAAATGGTACCTCCGAACAATGACGCCTTCGGACAATTTGGCGATCTTTCAGCCCATGAAATTTAGAAGGAGGCAATTTTTCAGCTTATGCAGGACGTAAATAAAAGGTGGCGGTATTTCAGCCGTGCAAGAAAAATAAAGTGGCGATATTTCAGCCATGCAAGAAAAATAAAGTGGCGATATTTCAGCCATGCAGGATGGAGACAGAGCTTAGTCTCGAAAGGCAGAAAGGTAGCCTTATGCAATGCATAAAATGCAGATGGAGGTATAGCTTAACCTCGGAAGGCAGAAAGGTAGCCTTATGCAATGCAGAAAATGCAGATGGAGGTAGAGCTTAACCTCGGGAGGCAGAAAGGTAGCCTTATGCAATGCAGAAAATGCAGATGGAGGTAGAGCATAACCTCGGAAGGCAAAATGGTAGCCTTATGCAATGCAGAATATGCATATGGAGGTAGAGTTTAACCTCGGAAGGCAGAATGGTAGCCTTATGTAATGCAGAGAAATGCAGATGGAGGTAGAGCATAACCTCGCAAGACAGAATGGTAGCCTTATGCAATGCAGAGAAATGCAGATGGAGGTAGAGCTTAACCTCGGAAGGCAGAAAGGTAGCCTTATGCAATGTAGAAAAATAAAAGGCGAATAGTAATAAAATCTCTTAGCTGATAAGTGATTGCGATATTGTGGCTGCTGGATATATCGTGTACGGATAGCAATTGTGAGTAGGTGTGATGGTTCTGAAAGTTGCATTCCTGAAAAGTATGAGTGTATAAATGTACTTGATGATTTGCGACTTGGGTGCCTTTATCCAAAGAAAAATCGTGAGTTTTGTAGAGGGGGAAGGTTAGTTCGTATCCCCGCGGACTTTGCTCGTCCTGCTTGGCTCTATTTTCAGTGATGTTGTGTATTATTGGGGTAGCGTTGCTTAACAAAGAAATTTTGATAATAGACATGCATGATTTAGTAAAGATGTAACATAAATACATAATTGAAAATAGTTTTCTTTAGATGAACCGACGACTACGACGCGGTTCAAGACATTGCAACCTCTCTTGCTCCGAAATTTTGAGGGTCCTCCTTAAAATTCTGCCCCAGTTTACTGGGCTGGTACTTTTGACGGCTGCTTGTGATAAATGGTTGAGATCTACTTCGGAATTTTGAGGGTCCTCCTCAAAATTCTTCCCCACTTTCCAATAGCGGGGGGAAATGAAAATTTTATTGAATTGTGACCGAACCCATAGGACTGCCTACGTATCCCCTCTTAAACGGGAATCAGGTCAGGCGTAGTTCAAGTTACATCATAAAAGAAATCATAAATGGTTACACATAGTATCGCTTCACTGCATCTGAATTGATCGGCTTCAGCCAAACTTCTCCGTCCATTTTTGCAAGTATGAGGGCTCGTCCGGTTAGAACCCGGTGAACCATTATAGGCCCTGCCAGTTGGGAAAGAATTTCCCTTTGGCATCATCTTAATGCGGGAAGATTTTCTTTAACACCAGCTGCCCTGGTGTAAACCGTCTCGGCTTGACTCTTTTGTTGAAGGCTCTGGACATTCGGTTCTGATAGAGCTGACCGTGGCAAACTGCATTCATTCTTTTCCCATCTATAAGAGCTAACTGCTCGCATCGACTTTTCACCCACTCTGCATCGTCAAGTTCTGCTTCCTGTATGATCCTCAAGGAGGGAATTTCTACCTCGGCGGGTATGACCGCTTCCGTACCATAAACCAGCATATGATAGCTTTTCGTGCCACTGCTTATGCTTTTATATCATTTTCCTTAGTATCTTCTTGATATTCTTATTGGCGGCTTCTACGGCTCCGTTCATCTGAGGTCTGTAGGCTGTAGAATTCTTGTGTTCGACCTTGAAGGTTTCACACATGGCTTTCATCAAGTCACTGTTGAGGTTGGAACCGTTATCAATAATGATTGACTCTGGTATTCCGAATCGACAAACGATAGGGTCGCGGACAAAGTCTGCCACGACTTTCTTAGTCACTGCCCTGTATGATGCTGCTTCGATCCATTTGGTGAAATCATCGATTGCCACTAGGATGAACATGTGTCCGCTTGATGCGGCAGGTTCGATTGGTCAAATAACACACCTTTATCATGTCTGCATGTATCTGACAGCGATGGCACTTTCGGACATACTGGATGCAGTCCGTTTCCATAGTCATCTAAAAATAACCTGCCCGGAGTATCTTCTTTGCTAAGACAAAACCATTCATATGTGGACCGCAGGTCCCTGCATGAATTTCCTCTAATAGCCTGGATGCTTCCCTTGTGTCGACACACCTTAGTAATCCCAAATCGGGAGTCCTCCTGTACAGGATTCCTCCGATGTGAAAGAAATTGTTGGATAACCTTCGAAGTGTGCGCTTCTGAGTAGCGTTTGCAAGTTCTGGATATTCTGCTGTTGCCAAACACTCCTTGATGTCATGAAACCACGGTTTTTTGTCTGCTTCTTCGTCATCATGAGCACAGTAAGCTGGTTGGTCATGAATCTTTACCGGAATAGGATCTATGAAGTTCTTATCTGGATGTTGAATCATAGATGATAGGGTAGCCAATGCATCGGCAAACTCATTCTGTACTCTGGGGACTTGCTGAAACTCTGTCTTTGTGAATCTCTTCCTCAACTCCTGTACGTGATGCAGATATGGGAGTATCTTTGAGTTCTTGGTTGCCCATTATTCTCGGACCTAATGTATAAGAAGGTCTGAATCTCCGATTACTAGCAATTCCTGAATGTTCATGTCAATGGCTAGCTTGAGTCCTAAGATGCAGGCTTCGTACTCGGCCATATTGTTGGTGCATGGGAACCTGAGTTTGGCAGACACCGGATAATGCTGACCAGTTTCTGACACTAGGACTGCTCCTATGCCAACTCCTTTGAAGTTTGTTTCTCCATCAAAAAACATCCTCCAACCGTCATAGAGGTTCGTATTCTCCGTCCACGGGATTTTCAGCAAGATGATCTGCCAATGCTTGTCCTTTGATTGCCTTCTGAGTTATGTAGACAATGTCGAATTCACTCAGCAGGATTTGCCACTTAGCTAGCTTGCCAGTGGGCATGGGCTTCTGAAAGATTTATTTTAACGGATCCATCCTTGATATGAGATAAGTAGTATAGGCATAGAAATAGTGCCTCAGCTTCTGAGCTACCCAAGCCGGAGCACAATAGGTGCATTCTAATAGAGAATACCGGGCCTCGTACGGGGTAAACTTCTTGCTGAGATAGTAGATGGACTGCTCCTTCCACCTCGTTTCGTCATGTTGCCCAAGAACACAACTGAACGCTCCATCCAATACTACAAGGTAGATTAATAGCGGTCTACCTGGTTCGGGTGGAACCAAAACTGGCGCTGTTGACAGGTACTCCTTGATTCTGTCGAAGGCTTTCTGACAATCATCAGTCCGTTTGGTTGCGGCGCCCTTCTTCAACATCTTGAAGATCGGTTCACAGATGACAGCAGATTGGGTTATGAACCGGCTGATATAGTTAAGTCTCCCCAGGAAACTCATCGCGTCCTTCTTGTTCTTTGGCGGTGGCAATTCTTGAATGGATTTGACCTTTGACGGGTCCAGCTCTATCCCTCGGTGGCTTACAATGAACCCTAGTAACTTTCCGGCAGGAACCCCGAATGCACATTTGGTGGGATTCAGTTTCAGATTGTACCTTCTCAGTCTGTTGAAAAACTTTCTCAAATCTTCCATGTGATCGGTTGCTTTCTTGGATTTGATGATGACATCATCTACATACACCTCAATCTCCTTATGTATCATATCATGGAAAATAGTAGTCATGGCCCTCATGTAGGTGGCCCCAGCATTCTTTAACCCAAATGACATCATTTTAGAAATACATTCCCCATGGCGTAATGAAAGCCATTTTCTCAGCGTCTTCCTCATCCATCCATATCTGATGATACCCAGCAAAACAATCAACAAACGACTGCATCTCATGCTTGGCGCAATTGTCAATTAGAATGTGTATGTTCGGCAAAGGGAAGTCGTCTTTCGGACTGGCTCGGTTGAGATCCCGGTAGTCGACACAGACTCTAACCTTCCCCTCCTTCTTTGGTACTGGCACAATATTGGCTAACCATGTTGGATACTCTACTACTCTGAGAACCTTAGCTTTAATTCGCTTAGTGACTTCTTCCTTGATTTTCAGACTCATGTCAGGTTTGAATTTTCTGAGCTTCTGCTTCACCGGTGGACAGGTCAGATCAGTTGGAAGTTTGTGTGCCATAATAGATGTACTCAAACCAGTCATGTCATCATACGAACAGGCAAATATGTCATCATATTCCCTTAGAAATTCCGTGTACTCTTTCTTTTCTGACAATGACAGATGAACACTGATGCGTGTTTCTTTGACATTTTCTGCGTCTCCCAAGATAACGACTTCCGTCTCGTCCAGGTTGGATTTAGGTCTATTCTCAAAATCCTCAAAATCTTTAACAACCTCTTCTGGTATATCATCTTCCACTGAAGCTATATCCACTTGTTGCGTTGTCTCGTTGCAAGTCACAGTCATCGGTTCATCAATACAAGTAATAGTAATGCTGTGTAAATAAAGTAAATGAGAGAAAGTAAATAGAGTAAGATTTATAAGAAACTGAAGTGCTTTGATAAATTCCATAATTTTTTTGAATATTGGAGCTCTTATATTGAAATAGAAAATGCGGAAAGAAAGTCAACTAGCAAAAAATAAAGGATAATGCATGGTGCTTTGTTCAGCCTTGCTACGTTGAAGCTTTCCGGGCTTCGGTGGTTCTGATGGCCCAATTGTTGAGGCGTGCTCCTCGGCTCACGGCTTGTATAGAAGGGCCTTCCTCTCCCTCCTCCTAAAAAATGACACAACAATCCATATCTTCCAAGAATAAATTCCTCATCACCGCCAGTGCTTTCTCTTCTTCCGACCCATATATAACATCAGCTGGCTGGAAAGTCTGCTCCAAGCGAGGTATATGATGCTCCAGTGGGTAGTAGGGACTACGCCATGGTGGCGACCAGTTGTTGAACTCCTCCCAAGTGTACTCATATCCTAACCCGAAAGTGGTACCATGTTTCTTCAGCTTGATAGGTTTGGCGATTCCCTGGAGGTTTTTCCCAAGTCCCTTGCCAGGCTCATATCCGCTCCAGTTCAGTATGCTTTCAATTTTGTTATCCCACCATTTATCCTTATCAACGACTTTGACTCGCTCGATGTGATGGTAGGTTTCTCCACCTATCTTCCTCCTTCCTCCGATTGCTGGGATGGTCTGACGACTGTATATGGGATTGCTACCGTTGCCGTGAATAATCATCTTTTGGTGATTCCACTCAAACATCACTGCTTGATGTAGGGTTGATGCTACAGCCTCAGCGATATGAATCTAGGGTCGTCCCAGAAGCAAGTTGTAGGATGCTGGGACGTCTATTACTTGAAAATCAACGTCAAACCAAGTGGGTCCCATTTGCAGACACAAACTGATTTCCCCAATAGTGGACCTTTGGGAACCATCGAAAGCTTTGACATTGATGGCCCCATCCTTGATCTTATGCAGGCTCTTTCCCAATATTCTAAGAGTTACCAATGGACAAATATTGAGGCTGGACCCTCCGTCAATCAAAATTCTGGTGATGAAAAAAATCCTCACACTGCACAGTGATGTGTAATGCTTTGTTGTGACTCAAACCTTCTGGTGGCAACTCATCTTCATGGAAAGTGATCTTGTGACTCTCCAAAACCTGTCCTACCATATTCGCCATCTCTTCTCCAGTGATGTTGCTCGGTACATATGCCTCACTCAACACTTTTAACAGAGCATTCTTATGTGCATCGGAACTTTGTAGCAAAGCCAGGATAGAGATCTGTGCAGGTGTTTTGTTCAATTGATCGATGACTGAGTACTCTTTTGCTTGTATCTTTCTCCAAAGATCATCAGGACCAGTTTCAGTGACGGCTGGCTGTCCAGAGGCCTACTTACTCGACTCAGCTAAATGTTCCGGAGTATAAACCTTGCCGGTTCTTGTCATGTCCTGTGCTCCAATTGCTTCTCCGGTTTTGGCTTTCCCTTTTCTCCTTGCCTCAGCTGTGTAATCCCAAGGGATGGCCTTCATATGGAATGGTGCTATGGCTGACATTGCCACTGGAATGGGTACCCTTGCTTTGGAAGGTAACACAACAACCTCAAATGGTACAGGTGCCTTTCGGAACCCAAACTCGACCTCAATCGATCGCGGCTTCTTTGCATAAGAAGGTGCTTCGAACTCAAGTGGTATGGACATGTTTACTTCAGTGTCTCCAGAAGGCTGGATCTGGACTACAATCGGATTAAGGGTGACTGTTGGTTTCTTTGGCTCTTCACCTTCTGCGATCAATCCGATCGATCTTTTGGGGTCCCAATCATCTTCTATCTCAATCATGTGAACGCCTCCACCCTTGTGGTCAGGCAGAGGGTTGTTGCGGACATTCAGAGCAGGCTCCTTAGCCACAATAATCTTGTTATCGATCAGTGCCTGAATCTTATCTTTCAGGGAACGGCATTCATCAATGGTATGCCCTTTCATGCCTGAATGGTATACACATGATTTATTTGGGTTGACCCATTGGGAAGGGTTTTCAGGAGTTATAGCAGAGATGTGGGTGACATAACCAGCATCTTTGAGTCTTTCATACAGCGGGTCGATTGGTTCGACAATGGAGGTGTATTGTTTGGGAGGTCTGCGGTCGAACTTTGGTCGAGGTCTAGGAAAGTTTTGGCGTGTTGGAGGTGATTGATAATAGGAGGGTTCAGTATTATAGGCCTGGTAATCACGTGCGGGTTGGGAGTAACTGGGCGAAGTGGGCTGATATGTAGGTGGAGATGATTGGTAGGTAGGTGGTGGAGCTTGGTAAGAGGACAAGGGTGCTTGGTAATTTGGGGTAGGTTGATATGTGAGTGGAGGTAATGGGTAGGTTTGGTATGATTGGGGATTTTATTCTCTGTGCAACCATCACGGCACTCACATCCCTTTTCTTGGACATGCCGCCAGACTGTAGAGCCTTGTTGGTAGCCTGTAAAGCTTCAAAGTTAGTGACCATACCACTTTTAATACCTTCCTCGATCCTCTCCCCTAGCTTGATGATGTCGGAAAACTTCTAGCCCTCAATCAACATCAGCCTCTCATAATACTGTGGGTCTTGAGCTCGGACAAAAAAATGTTCATTTGTTCTTCTTCTAAAGCCGGTCTGACCTTAGCAGCCTCTGATCTCCAACGAGTAGCACACTCGCAGAATGTATCCGTGGGTTTCTTCTTCAAGTTCTGGATGTAGAACACATCTGGCGCATTCTCCATGTTGAACCTGAACCTGTCCATGAAATCGGACGCCATACTTACCCAATTCGACGACACCTTCGGGTCTTGGCTGATGTACCAAGATAGAGCATCTCCCTTCAGACTCTTCTTGAAGAGTTTCATGCGAATCTTTTCGTCCTTCCCTACTCCGAATAGCTTGTCGCAGTACGTTCTCAGATGAACTCTTGGATCCCCTGTACCGTTGAACATCTCGAACTTAGGAGGTTTGTACTCCTCGGGTAGTTCGACATTAGGTTGAATACAAAGGTCTTCATAATTCAACCCTTCAATCCCCTTACTTCCCTCGACGCCCTGAATTTTGCTAGTCAGCTTCTTGAGTTCTTCCGCCAGATTCTTGATAAGAGAGTCTTTGTCATCAGACTCGGGTGCGCTTGAAATGGGTTGAGTAAGATGCGACACAGTTTCCACATAAATAGGGGTATTGTGATGAGGGTAAGAATGGTCATCTGTGGAGTTTACGGGCTCCGGGATGAGCAATGGAGTATTGTTGGATATGTGGCAAGTGTTGCAGTGGTGTTGAGGAGCGGAGTGGTTTTGTGGTTTCGGAATGTTTGGTGGTGGTGTGGGATTTTGAGTGTTTGGGAAACGGACATCTGGGGTAGTGAGGGAAAATGACAAGCTTGCCAAGTTCCGAACTTGGTCCAGTTCTTCTTGAAATTTCAACAATTTCTGTTCGAGCTGGGAGGCACTTTCCTTGGAGACCTGAATACCCTGAGGAACCTCTACCCTTTCGACTGAGTCTCTTTCCTGGTGTTGCTCAAATCTTCCATTTTTCCTTTGTTTCTGTTTCCGATAGGACTCGGAGGAGGAGGAGGTGGAGGGCCCTTAGATGTTGTGAAGTAAGATGATGATGCCAGAATGTACGAACTAACCTTTGGGGAGGGGAATAAAATAAAAAGTAAAAACAAAATGAGGTAACAAGTTAGTGAGGATCATGAGAAGAAAACGTTGAGATATTTAAACACATAGGGCAAGAATATTAATCGCGTCCTAATTTTGGAGCCTCGTTGTGCCCGAGGTAGGCCTAGCGACAAGTTGATTTGGAGAACTTATAATGCTAAATGCCTCATTTTATTGATAAAAATAAGATGAATCCCAAAACGACACTAAAATAACAGAAAATAAAATGTTACTAATGGCCATTGGCCTTATTACATTCTTAAAGCAAATTAAAAGACTCCTAACTACTTGGTCCCAGAAGGACCTTCCCCAGACTCGGCATCTTTAGCTCCATCTAACAGCTTCACCATCTCACGAAGTCCCAGCAGCAGGTAAGCTCTAGCCAGATGTCCACCTTCATTTCCTTCAGCATTCTGGCAGTCCTCGATCCTTTTGATGAATTTCCCTTCTAGTTCCACTAAACCCCGCTCCAAGTATCCCAGTCGGTTGTTGGCGCTGACGACCATGTCTTTCCACTCTTAAATCAGCCTTTGGTGGGCTTCCTGTATTTCTCGATGCTCACTTTCACATTCCCGAATCCGCTTGCGCAATTGGTTGTACTTGACCTGTGCTTCAGCCTTTTCGCCGATGATCCTGTGACCTCGAACAAACTCGGGTTGACCTAACCCATCATGACCGTCTTCTAACCAGCCTGGATAGTATGGAGTATAAGCAGCATGGTACCTGTCTGGCTAAATGGAATCCTTTCCTAGGATGGTTTTGCAGTGCCACATGTGTTTGAGCTTGACACTTGTATGGACTATCGTTGTTATGAAAGTCAGCCCTGAAGTGACTCATCTTGTCGAACCTCTACCGCACCACCTTTTTCTACGGCGAAATCGGGTTTATGACATTCGGGAGGACAACTCGTTCCCTTTTGGGAATTGGGTTTTGGAATTTGAAGAGTCGCCACCTAGTGATTAAGTGCATTAGGACAGTAAGCAGGGTTTGAGTTGAAGAACCAGAGTTTAGGTAAGGGCTAGAAATTATCTCGAGGGGAAGGTGTTAGGTACCCCTCGAGATCCACTAGTGTGGTTCCCGGCCATGTTATAATTGTGACTTCACATAACAAATAAGCAAATAAGGGCTAAAATAGAAGGAGTTTTCACATAATATTGCAAATAAGTTGAAACTTGAGGAAAAGTAAAGGGGGGCAGAAATTTTAAGAAAAGATTTTTAAACAATTCTAAAAGAAATCGATGAAAGCAAGTAAAGGGGAGGGG
>NW_017674058.1:11093-59584 GCF_001879085.1 Nicotiana attenuata | reverse complement strand
GAAGACGAAGTAAGGGGGGGAGGGGGGGGGTCCTAGGTTTATGATTAATATGGATCACGTCAATGCAGTACCCATTAATCACTCCTCAGGAGAGGGGCTACATGAGGTATTAGCGCACCGGTCATCATATCCATATCTACCCTTCCCACCCCGTTAATGTATTAAAGCGCGGAATAGTATCGTTTCTTATTGCATGCTATTACCCGTCCCAGTCCTGTCAGTCCCGGAGGCATTTAAGACTACTAACCCTAAAGGGGAGGGAGTTGGGGCTTTTCAGAGTTTTAAAAGGATAAAAGTCTAGGCGACCAACAAAACACATAAGCAATTGGGGGAAAGCAAATAGCAGTTAAGGCTCAAACAGGCCTCCTCACTTAAAGGAGCAAATATATAGCATGACTTCAAATACTGGTTATGGTCTGAATTAAATTAAAGCGTTAGGACAAGCTGATTTATCACATATTTCTTAGATGAGGAGTCCGAATTAGCCTTGTCTGGTTGTAGTTTATCAAAACTGACACAGTTAATTAATCACCTAATAGTTTTCCTAGGTGAGACCTATAGGCATGATATCTAACATAGCATAATGATTTTAACGAACGGATTACTGGTTTTACAAACAAAAGATCTGCAGATTTTTAAACGACCTTATGACTGATTTTAGACTCATAGATGAAATAGACGAAGCTGATTCAATTGATTACTCCTATAGGCATGATTTCTAAGCGTTATTGGTTTAAACGATTACATAAATGTCAGAGTCCTATAGGCATGGTATCTAGAATGAAGTTGATTATTTTTAAACCTATGATTGTTTGCATAATGACATGTATGTGCAGAAGTGCAAAAAACCTATGATCATGATTTTCTATATGCAGAAATGTAGAACTTAGAGACAGGATTTCTATATGCAGAAATACAGAACTTATAGACAGGGTTTCTAAGATGAGAATGCAGAAGTGCAGAAAAACTTATTGGCAAAAATTCTAAGATGAGAATGCAGAAGTGCAGAAAAGCTTATAGGCAGAATTTCTAAGATGAGAATGCAGAAATTTATAAGTAAACTATAGGCATGTTGTTTATGTGAATGCAGGAATCAGAAAAATCATATAGGCAAGTTATCTACCCTTTGCATACAGTCATCCCCACCGCTTTCCACTAGCCATCCCCAATAGTTATTACAAATTATTACAGACCCGAATGAATTAAGAAAAGGAAAAAATTATGTCAGAAATTCAAGCTACAACCAAACAGCCTAATTCAAACTCAAAGTCTAACAATATGAGATAAACCAACTTCCAGGATCGGATTTCCAAAAGCCTTTCTCATATTTGGGATGTGTCAAAGTTCCCAAGAGTCTCAAAGGGGATACGGGCAGTGCTTACACCCCAAACACATTGCAGAATTAAGATCATAGTGCAGTGGAAGGGCCAGCCCTCAGATGTCCAAGTTCAGAGGGAACTCAAGGTCCCAAAGCAAGGCTCATAAGTGGGGGGCAGAACTTAGAGTCTAAGAGTAAGTGTAAGTGCATAGGGGGGAAATTAGGGAAAGCCATGGCAGGCTGGTGGTCATGCCCAGCAAGTGGGAATGCTGGCACACCCCTGACCAGCATGTTAGCCAAATCTTAGGAGTTAGGATCCATTGTGGATCGGGTTATGACCTGGGCAGTAATTTGGATACTGCCAGGCCCAAAAACTTAACTCAAACACATAAAAGGGAATAGGGGATAGGGATTCACAATAAAAACAGATGCAAAGAAAGGACACATAGTTTAATTACTGAACAACAATAGAAAGTAAACAGGAATGTTGAAGCTATGATGTAAACACATAGGGGTGAGGAAGAAAATTATATCAGAACATACCAGTTTCGGGGGAAAACAAGTAAAAACAGTAGTCTTGAAAAAGCCAAATTGCAAGCAAAGCAATTCCAAAAGGTCTCAAGCAAAAGCAGAGTGTTGAAAGAGTATTGAATTCAAAGCAGTATTGCAAGTGTGCAAGTATTGAATTTGGGAGTTAAGGACTGGTAGTGTGTAGGTCGTGTGAGCTGAAGATTTGTTAAAAGTGCAGAAAGGCAGTCCTTTTTATAGTACAGAAAACAAGTAAGAAAGGCAAGGAAATAACATTGAAATCAGTCTCCCTTTGGTTAGGGATTCTGATTTCAACGGGTAAAAGCCAGTTAAGGAAAGAAGTTTTAGTTGAAACCTTTTCAAAGTAGCACAAAGGGGGTAAATGCATAGAAGTTATTTAAGGAAAACAATCAATGGTACACGGTGTGTGACAAATATGGAAAGGGAATCAATCAAACATCCAATGAACCCAAAATTTCAAGTTCAATTTGAATGAACCAAGTCAAGAAAAGGTAAAGGAGGTTCAATCACAGAAAATAAGTGACCATCCGTCAGCCTTGTTAAAAGGATTTCAGAATCAATCAATTAATTGGTAAAAAACCTTTTGAAAGAGGAATTTCTCATATATAAAGCATACCAATGAAACTAAAAGAATCGTCAGGTTACGTAGAAAAAGAGTCCAACATTGAAAGCCTTAGAGTCACAAGCAAAAGGGATTCAAGTTCAGTTACAGACTCATAGTGAGTCTAAAAGCCTAGGGTCCCAAAGTGGAACCCTAATACCACTTGCCAAAGAAACCCCCAAATCCTAGGGTTTCGAATTGAGTCAGACATAAAGATGAGAAAGCAGGTCATTGAAAGAGGCTCAGAAGTCTCTTCCAAAGACTTTATGAGAAACAAACATACATGATAGAAAGAACTGATTCATGGTCATGAGAACATGTTTGAGAAAACTCGGAGTTTAAACAAGTTCAGAAGAATGAGATGATACTAGCTTAAACAAAAGTAGATGAAATATGCTTAGAAAGAATACGAACAGAATTCAGTAAAGTAAGCAAAAATCAAAGAACTCAACCGTAAACACATATAGCAAAGAATAAGGAAAACAACACGGATTAACATGTGAGCATAGGAGTAACAGCAAAAATAGAAGAGTCTTTCATAATAGAAAAAGAAACAAGAGAGCAAACTCATGCATAGTAGAAAAGAAAACACACGAGCATAACACAAACAAACACACATAAAGAAAGAACAGGAAGAATCAGAATGATATTTTGAAGAGACTTTTTCAGAAACCCTAAAATCGAAATTAAACGATTTTGAAAAGGAAATTTAGGGAAAACCTTTTAAACGTTCAATAGAACACAAACATATTCCAGATCTGAGAAAATAAGCAAGTAAACAACCTCAGACGGCTTAGGGTTGCAGAGAAAATCATAGAAATGAGAAAGGTCTTGAGGAAAGTCAGATCCTGAGTCGAAAAGACTCATATTGCTTGAATATGCCGGAGTAATGGCCGGAGAAGCCATAGATCTAGAGATCTGAGAAGGTCTTTGAGAGAACCATTGGAGTCAGGCTTTACAGCCTTGAATAGCTTAGGTCTAATGGTGAGAAAGGGTGAGTACAGACCATCTATGGCCTGAGATGCCATGGATTCCGGTGGAAACACGGTGAAATAAGGTGGGAGACGATTAGGGTTTCGGAAGGTTCGAGAGAGTTTGAGAGATGAAGGGGGTTCAAAGGCGGCGTCTCAGGTGAAATGAATTAGGTCAAAGGGGGTTTGGGAATTAAAAAAGGAAAGGGGAATTTATGGCCGTTGATCAAAGGGGAGCCGGGTGGGTTTCTTAATCGGGTCAGGGGTCGGGTAATTTAGGGACTGGGCTGGTTTTAATTTGGGGCAGAAATTGGGTCAATTTAAGGGCTATAATTGAAAGGTGAAAGGGTTGTAATTGAAATAAAAATGGGCTAAGTGTTAAATAGCCAATTTTCCTTTTATATTTTATAAAAATGGAAATAATGATATTAAAAGTAAATTAAAAGAACTAAGCCAACAAATACTATATAAATATTTATTTAAAAATACTGGAAGTAATTTTATAATTATAAAATGCCATTAATTTTAAATTAGGCTATAAATGTAATTATACGCAATTTAGCTTTAAAAATAACAAATAAATTTATAAAAATATACAAAATCACCTTCATTATATTTTGGTGTAAATATGAGAATAAAAATAAATTATTCACAAAAATGATAATCTTGGGAATAATTATTGGATTTTGTACTGCTAAAAATAGACAATAAATTGATTTTGAAATCTTTAAAAATTAGGAAAAAATACCAAAATTCTTGGGCATACTTATATATGTATGTACATGCTATTTTGAAAGTATTTTGTATATAAAAATACATAGGAAAAATTGGGTATCAACAGCTGCCCCTCTTTACTCGGGAAGGATGAAAGAGTTGTCGGGTAAAGACATGAAGGCCAATTTTGACCGAATGAAACGATTTGAAGAATTTTGACCGAGCTCCAGTTTCTGAGCTGCCTATATATCCCTGGTCTTACAGGAATCAGGCCATATATAGTTCGGGATCCATTGGCGGAATATGCCGATGGAGATTTTCGAAAAACGGACGCGATGCTCGAGTTGAGAAGGATGGTCAAAATCTGATAGGCTGCGGGAATTGGAGCGGGATTGCTCCTGCTGAGACGGGTGTTGCTAGCCGGTGTACCTGCGAATGAACAATACCAGCATATATATTGTGCATAAAGTTAAACGTGATGCAAGTTCCCGTTGGACCATGAATGCTGTCTTTGGACGGTTAGGATGACGTCCTCGGACCATGATGTCCTGGGCCATGAAGCGTGTGATAAAGGATTCGCAGGCCATGAAGTGGTGTTCTCGGGCTATGAGAATGATGCCTCCAAACTATGATGCCTTTGAATAATGATATGAAAAAGATAAAATGGGGTCCTCAGGCCATGGCATGGCGTTCTCGGGCTATGAAAATGGTGCCTCCGAACAATGACGCCTTTGGACTATTTGGCAATCTTTCAGCCCATGAAAATGCAGAAGGTGGCGATCTTTCAGCCGATGCAAAACGTAAATAAAAGGTGGCGGTATTTCAGCCATGCGAGAGAAATAAAGTGGCGATATTTCAGCCATGCAGGATGGAGACAGAGCTTAGTCTTGGAAAGCAGAAAGGTAGCCTTTTGTAATGCAGAGAAATGAAATTGGAGGTAGAGCTTAACCTCGAAAGGCATAAAGGTAGCCTTATGCAATGCAAGAAATGCAAATGGAGGTAGAGCCTAGTCTCGGAAGGCAGAAACGTAGCCTTATGTAATGCAGAGAAATGCAAATGGAGGTAGAGCTTGACCTCGGAAGGCAGAAAGGTAGCCTTATGCAATGCAGAGAAATGCAAATAGAGGCAGAGCTTAACCTCGGAAGGCAGAAAGGTAGCCTTATGCAATGCAGGAGATGCAAATGGAGGTAGAGCTTAACCTCGGAAGGCGGAAAGGTAGCCTTATGCAATGCAGGAGATGCAAATGGAGGTAGAGCTTAGCCACGGAAAGCAGAAAGGTAGCTTTTATGCAATGTAGAGAAATGCAAATGGAGGTAGAGCTTAACCTCGGAAGGCAGAAAGGTAGCCTTATGCAATGTAGAGAAATGCAAATGGAGGTATAGCTTAACCTCGGAAGGCAGTAAAGTAGCCTTATGCAATGCAGAAAATAAGAGGCGAATAGTAATGAAATCTCTTAGCTGATAGATGATAGCTGATAGCTGATTGCTATATTGTGGCTGCTGCGGATGTCGCGTACGGATAGCAATTTGTAAATAGGTGATGATTATGAGAGTTGTATTCCCAGGAAGTATGAGTGTATATATATAACTGATGATTTTACGACTTGAGTGCCTGCATCCAAAGAAAATCGTGAGTTTTGTAAAAGGGGGAGGTTAGTCCGTTTCCCCCATGAACTTCGCTTAACCTACTTGGCATTGTATATCATTGGGGTAGCGTTGCTAAACAAAGCAATTTTGATAATAGTCGTGCATGATTTAGTAAAAAATGTAACATAAATACATAATTGAAAATAGTTTTCTTTAGATGAACCGACGACTGCGACACGATTAACGACATTGCAACCTCTCTCGCTCCGGAATTTTGAGGGTCCTCCTCAAAATTCTGCCCCAGTTTACTGGGTTGGTGCTTCTGACGGCTGCGTGCGATAAATGGCTGAAAATCAACTTCGGAATTTTGAGGGTCCTCTTCAAAATTCTGCCCCAGTTTCCAATAGAGGGGGGAAATGAAAATTTTATTGAATTGTGACCGAACCCATAGGGCTTCCTACGTATCCCCTCTTAAATGGGAATCATGTCAGGCGTAGTTCAAATTACATTATAAAGGTTACACATAGTATCCCTTTACTACATCTGAATTGATCGGCTTCGGCCAAACTTCTCCGTCCATTTCTGCAAGTATGAGAGCTCCTCCTGTTAGAACCCGATGAACCATGTACGGACCTTGCCAGCTCGGAGAGAATTTCCCTTTGGCTTCATCTTGATGCAGAAATATTTTCTTTAACACCAGCTGCCCCAGTGTAAACTATCTCGGCTTGACTCTTTTATTGAAGGCTCTGGACATTCTGTTCTGATAGAGCTGACTGTGGCAAACTGCATTCACTCTTTTCCCATCTATAAGAGCTAACTGCTCGTATTGAATTTTTACCCGCTCCGCATCGTCGAGTTCAGCTTCATGTATGATCCTCAGGGAGGGAGTTTGTACTTCGGCGGGAATGACCGCCTCTGTACCATAAACCAGCATATAGGGAGTTGCCCCGCTTGACGTGCGAACTGTGGTGCGGTACCCCAACAAAGCAAATGATAGATTCTCATGCCACTGCTTTTGCTTTTCTATCATTTTCCTTAGTATCATCTTGATGATCTTGTTGGCCGCTTCTACAGCTCCATTCATCTGAGGCATGTAGGTTGTAGAATTCTTGTATTTGATCTTGAATGTTTCACACATTGCTTTCATCAGGTCACTATTGAGATTGGAACCGTTGTTAGTAATGATTGACTCTGGGATGCCGAATCGACAAACGATACGGTCGCGGACAAAGTCTGCCACGACTTTCTTAGTCACTGCCTTGGATGATGCCGCTTTAACCCATTTGGTGAAATAATCAATTACCACTAGAATGAACTTGTGCCCGTTTGATGCAGTAGGCTCGATAGGTCAAACAACATCCATTCCCCAAGCGGCGAACAACCAAGGCGAGCTTGTTGCAGTGAGCTCGTTTGAGGCACCTTTATCATGTCTGCATGTATCTGACAGCGATGGCATTTTCGGACATACTGGATGCAGTCCATTTCTATTGTCATCCAAAATTAACCAACTCGGAGTATTTTCTTGGCTAAGACAAAGTCGTTCATATGTGGACCGCAAGTCCCTGTATGAATTTCCTCCAATAGCCTGGATGCTTCCTTTGCTTCGAAACACCTTAGTAATCCCAAATCGGGAGTACACGTGTAGAGGATTCCTCCGCTTTGAAAGAAATTGTTAGATAACCTTCGAAGTGTGCGCTTCTGAGTCGCATTCGCAAGTTCTGGATATTCTCTTGTCGCTAAATACTCCTTGATATCATGAAACCACGGTTTTCCGTCTGCTTCTTTCTCTACATGAGCATAGTAAGCTGGCTGATCATGAATCTTCACCAGAATGGGATCTATGAAGTTCTTATGTTGATGCTGAATCATAGATGATAGGGTAGCCAATCGGTTGGCAAATTCATTCTGGACCCTGGGAACATGCTGGAACTCTGTCTTTGTGAATGTCATCCTCAACTCCTGTACATGATGCGGATATGGGAGTATCTTGGAGTTCCTGGTTTCCCATTCCTCTCGGACCCGATGTATAAGGAGGTCTGAATTTCCGATCACTAGCAATTCCTGAATGTTCATGTCAATGGCTAGCTTGAGCCCTAAGATGCAGGCTTCGTATTCGGCCATGTTGTTGGTGCACGGTAACCTGAGCTTGGCATATACCGGATATTGCTGGCCGATTTCTGATACTAGGACTGCTCCTATGCCAACTCCTTTGAAGTTTGCTGCTCCGTCGAAAAACATTCTCCAACCATCATAGGATTCTGCAATATCTTCTCCTATGAAAGACACCTCTTCGTCAGGAAAATACGTCTTTAGAGGCTCGTATTCTCTATCCACGGGATTTTCAGCATGATGATCTGCCTGTCCTTGTCTTTTGATTGCCTTCTGAGTCACGTAAACAATGTCGAATTCACTCAACAAGATTTGCCACTTGTCTAGCTTGCCAGTGGGCATGGGCTTCTGAAAGATGTACTTCAGCGGATCCATTCTTGATATGAGATAAGTAGTATAGGCACAGAAATAATGCCTCAACTTCTGAGCTACCCAAGTCAAAGAGCAACAGATGCGTTCCAATAGAGAATACCGGGCATCGTATGGGGTGAACTTCTTGCTGATATAGTAGATGTCTTGCTCCTTTCTCCCCGTTTCATCATGTTGTCCCAGAACACAACCGAATGCTCCATTCAATACTGCAAGGTAGAGCAATAAAGGTCTACCTGGTTCGGGCGGGACCAAAACTGGCGGCGTTGACAGGTATTCCGTGATTCTGTCGAAGGCTTTCTGACAATCATCAGTCCATTTGGTAGCGGCGTCCTTCTTTAACAACTTAAAGATTGGCTCACAAATGACAGTGGATTGAGCTATGAACCGAGTGATGTAGTTGAGTCTCCCCAAGAAACTCATAACCTCTTTCTTGTTCTTCGGTGGTGGCAGTTCTTGGATGGCTTTGACCTTTGACGGATCCAGTTCTATTCCTCGGCGACTCACAATGAACCCAAGTAGTTTTCCGGCAGGAACCCCGAATGCACACTTGGCGGGATTCAGCTTCAAGTTGTACCTTCTTAGTCTGTTGAAGAACTTCCTTAGATCTTCCATGTGGTCAGTGGCTCTCTTGGATTTGATGATGACACTATCTACATACACCTCAATTTCTTTGTGTATCATGTCATGGAAAATAGTAGTCATGACCCTCATGTAGGTGGCCCCAGCATTCTTTAACCCAAACGGCATCATCTTGTAACAATACATCCACCAAGGCGTAATGAAAGTCGTTTTCTCAGCGTGTTCCTCGTCCATCATACCCAGCAAAACAATCAACAAATGGCTACAGCTCATGCTTGGCGCAGATATCAATTAGAATGTGTATGTTTGGAAAGGGGAAGTCGTCTTTTGGGCTGGCCCGGTTGAGATCCCGGTAGTCAACACAGACTCTAACCTTCCCGTCCTTCTTCAGCACTCGCACAATATTGCTAACCATGTTGGATACTCTACTACCCTGAGAACCTTGACTTTGACTTTCTTGGTTACTTATTCCTTGATTTTCAAACTCATGTCAGGTTTGAACTTCCTGAGCTTCTATTTTATCGGTGGACATATCGGATCGGTTGGCAGTTTGTGAGCTACAATGGATGTACTGAGACCAATCATATCATCATACGACCGGGCGAATATGTCCTCATATGCCCTTAGAAATTCCGTGTACTCTTTCTTTTCTGACGGTGACAGATGAACACAGATGCACGTTTCTTTGACATTTTCTGCATCTCCCAGGTTGACAATCTCATTTTCGTCCAAGTTAGACTTAAGTCTGTTCTCAACCTCTTTAACAACCTCTTCTGGTATATAATCTTCTTCTGAGTCTATCTCCGTTTGTTGCGTTGTCTCGTTGCATGTCACAATTGTCGGTTCATCAAGATAAGCAATAGTAATGCTGTATAAATAAAGTAGACGATAAAAAGTAATAAGAGCAAGATTTATAAGAAACTGAAATGCTTTGATAATTTTCATAATTGTTTTGAACATTGGAGCTCTTATTTGGAAATTAAAAATGCGGAAAGAAAGTCAACTAGCGAAAAATAAAGATAATGCATGGTGCTTTGTTCAGCCTTGCTACCCCGAAGCTTTCCGGGCCCTGGTGTTTCTGATGGACCAATTGTTGAGGCGTGCTCCTCGGCTCACAGCTTGTATAGAAGGGCCTTCCTGTCACTCCCCAAACCGAGGGACATGACCGGCGCCCGACCGGGTAGCCCCAGTCAAGCGGACCTGGGTGCCTTTCCTATCCCACGTGTTACCTCGTATTTTCATTGCTCATTAATCAAGGAATTAGCTATTTATAATTAAAACACCTTTTTACAAAACTTACATAACATACATGGCTACTTAATGAGGTTTACAACTTACATCGCCCAACATACAAAATACATATTTACATAAGTTCGTAACCCACATTTACTGTCTACGGAGCCTCTAAGGATACAAAGGATAATACAATACTTGCCGGTAACAAGGCTCCGGCTATACCTTACACAATTACCCAAAACATGACTCCGGAATAAAAGCGGCATGAGCCACGCAGGGCCCCGAGAGGAAAGGGGCTCACCAATACAGCTGACGGAAAGTGAAAAAGGAGCTACGGTCGGTGGACTGGAGTACCTGCAATGGATCCACCTACAATCATAACACGAATGTAGCGCCCCCGGCAAAAGGGACGTCAGTACATTTGAATTGTACTGGTATGTATGAACAAACTTTGCCCTAAGCAAACTCAAACCATACACAAGTAACAAGAATACAGATGAAAGGAAACAACCAAGCCAAACAAGTTTACAATCTCTCCATTTCCCCTTTCAACATTTTCACATCAATGATTTCACAACTTTCTCATATTTTCATTTCAATAGTGATTTAGATCACTTTTCACCCTTATTACCTCGGCCACCCTTATCACCACAACCCACACCTTATTACTTCGTGTTGCGGCGCGCAACCCGATCTCACCGAACAATCACAATTCACAAGCAACACAACAACAACAACAATTCACAAGGACAACAACAACAATTCTCAAGAACAACAACAACGAATCTCAAGGACAACAACAACAATTCTCAAGGAATAGCAGCACAATTCACAAAGTATTTCCATAACCATCAATGCCATTTCCATCTTATTGAACAACCCAATGTACAATTTAAGTCACAATGATAATTTCCCACGATAAGCCACATATGATATTACCACAGTTGCTTCAATTGCATCAATTACGATTCTTTTCCATCATTTGTTACACAGCTCTTACCACACAACCATATTCACACACACACATTTGGTTTGTTGCCATTTACTTGCACTATCATATCGGAAGACTTAACCAACAACGTTCAAGGCACATTAATCTCATGAATTCACAGATATTCCGCATAAGTAAACACATACCAATCACAAGAATTTAGTTTCACAAATAATCCACGTAGATATCACATACCAAATATTTGTACACCAAACAAGGTGATTTTATAATGGTCAAAGTTAGCCATACATACATCGTTTAAGCTTTCCTTAAGTTACTACAACGTTCCGGAAATTCTAGCAATTCCAATCTACTATGAGACATAACAAAATTGAACACAAATTAGAAAGGTATTCATGGTTTCAGTTCATTTGAGCATTTTATCAAATACTAGTTGAGCATCTTAGTTTCAAATCTCTTTTCCAAAGTTTTCCTTCATTCCCCAACCAAATCTTTACTTAATTATGCTAAAAAACCTTCCCACAAACCTAATTTGTACATGCATGTATACATAATAGTATTACACCCAAGAATCATACCTCAATACTCCATCTCATACCCCAAACTCGAAATCAAAGCCTAATGTATAGAATCTTACCTCTTGGATGAAGAACTTATGAATGGGCTCTATGATTCTTGAAGGTTGATGCAAGGTTTGGATGATTATGAAGCTAGACCTCTCCTTTCTCTCTCTATATGCTCTCATCTCTCTCTAAGATCAGTAAGAAATGACCCCAAATGAACCTCAAAGCCTATATATTAAAATGGGGTCGGGTTATAAAAATTAGAAAATTAACCTTCCGATGTCGGGTCTGCTATAGCAGAACGGACCGCAAAACAAGAATGTTGGCCGCATAATGCACCTCAAAATCGGCGCCAAAAGTTGGGCTACACTGGCCCAGTCTGCGACGGAAATGCGACCGCAAAGTCAGAAATGCGACTGGTATTGCGGTCGCAGATTTGACATGGGATTGCATTTTCCAGCCTTTGGTAATTTGATCATAACTTTGCGTAGGAATGTCCAAATGACAAACGGTTTGAAGCGTTGGAAACTAGACTCGAAGAACATTCATCTGATAGGTAATTCATCACATAAAACCTTATACATATTTAGATATGCTCGTTCAAAGTAGGGACTAGTGCAAGCTCATTTTGAATTTTAGCCTATTATGAACTTTTAGAATTTTTCTTAGACTTAGGCCTTTTCTTGGACCCCCAATTACTTACCATAAGACTTATACACATATTTACCAAATCCAATTGATGTACCCCATGTTAATAGCACATAAAATATTATAATAAGCCTATGTGGCACCACGAAATCCTAGGTTACTTAGCGAAATTTTCCGGGGCCTTACATTCTCCCCCCCTAGGATCATTCGTCCTGGAATGAGGATTTTGAAAATCAGTTGGTTTTGAAAAAAAAGAAAAACATGATATGCAAGCTCCCAAATTTTTCACTAACTCCCCTATTTTTAGAAAATTTTGCCAGAGTTTCTTTTGTAATTTGGATATATCTACCTGTCAAAGAGCCCCCAAAACATATTTCCCAGCACCATTACACAACTCCTATTATCCCTACAACTGGTATACAATTCATTTCCTCAACACTTGCACATATTCAATCACTTGACACATTTTTGCACATAGTTTGGTCACTTCAATGAGTCCTATACAGTTCAACCAATACACTATACGCATTTCAATTAATCATTCCCAATATATACTACCATTAATCATTTACTTATCACAAGAGTTCTTACAAAACTTTCATTTACCAAAAAGGGTTTGCACGTGACTCAAATAATCATAACACATACAATTCTTGTACAACTTGAGGAGTTACAATAGTAAAGCATTTAGGGGAGATATGGGGTGTATTTTCACCAAATGGAACACAACATTAGTTTACTTAGAGATAAGAGTTCGCACGATCACTACTAGACTTGTTCAAACAGATGGGGATATTTTTCTTTCATTTCCTCTTCCGCCTCCCATGTGGCTTCCTCAACTCGATGAAGCACCACAATATTTATATATCAATGACAAGAATCTCAGCATTACAAACACTACTTTATCACGATGATACCTGGGCATGGACTGCACATTTTGAAATCATATCACCTAGAAGGTACCTTTCAAATTGTAACCAACTGCTATGCAACCAAGAGAAAATATTTTATTTCCACAACACTCTCGGCCTTCAATGGCCTCTTATATCTACAGACTTTGCCAGAACACATTCACCGGAGCAATTTCGACACCTAAACTTACTTAACAAGGATAACAAGTAGATATTTCGCATAAGCTAACTATCCACTAACTTCACCTTCAATGATTTCCACCGGAATGATACACAATTGATATCCACCTACTTTCTTAGACATAGACATGTGAATCCACAAAAAATATGGCGAACAACTATGGGGACACTTCATACTCCTAGTGCGGCCTAATGTGGAATACACTTATGCAACCTTTATTATCAACTCACATAGCATCTTCAGGGGAAAATACTGAGAATAGCCTGCTCACCTTCCAAACTCTAAATCTCTAGGCGAACACTCAAACTAAACCCTTGATGACCTTCAACAATTACTCTAAGATGTGCTAATATAAACTGACCATAAAATTACCTATCAAATATATATGTGACCCCACTGTGAAGCTTCATCTTTGACTCGCCTGAACTTACAATACCCAATGGTTTTAACACAATGAGGAACAACAGAGTTCAAGATCTGGCTGGAGTTATTCAGGAATTCATTAATGCGCTGAGTAGAGTACTTTCTGAGGTTATATGCTAAGGGACACGAAAGTTACAACTAAGAATGCTGACATGGTTAATCACTGTGACGACGTCAATTATTACAAAAATGAGGCATTGGGGTAAGTAGTACATTGGCAATAGGAATCATTAAGGAGGAATATTCAAGTACATGACCCAGTCGTTTCCTAGAGTGAAGGGAAAATCAATTCATGCTCTGGTACCTTGAATGCGACATGGGATTCAAAATACATGAAGTGGAATTACACTCCTGACGTTAGCTGACACAAGTAATATATGTCGTAAGCCCATGCGAATGATAAGAAGTTGAACAATTATGAGATTATCACATTTCAGACAGCTTAACCCTTCCTGATAGTTGATCATATATGAGAGAACTAAAGATACGGACACTTTTCTTTCAAATCAATATGCTCATTGTATGTGCAAAAATTTTGAAGGCATCTAATCTCACACCTTTCATGAGTAAAACCACATAGCTCGGACATCTAAATGTTGGGATAAAATCATGTATTGGTTAGAGGCGTTCTTAATGGTTAACATGATGCTCCAGGGAGAAAGACAAATGACGCTCCTATCCACCCAAAGAGGTGGAATACCAAGGGTAGCAAAACTCCCCTCACATGAAAATGATCTAGTCAATTATTCTAGAAGTCGAGTGAGAAGGAGGCCACGTAACCCATTCAATCCGACCCATTTAAGACTTTTGAAAAGGACATATACTTTGGTTTGAAATCATGGAAATTAATTCTTGAGCCTTAAGGAAAAATTATTACTTTTTGAAAGCCAATAGATATGCCCTCGTGGTCCTAGAAAATCATTAACAATGGTGAGAAAGTACTCAAAACCGTTACGAGTTGGTATAAAACAAGACCTCAAAGTACTCATATGGATAAGTTCGAAAGAATGAGGCGTCTTAATGCATTTATCGAGGGGAAGTAACCTGGGTTATCTAGTCACATGAATAAGCAGAGCAGGTCAATGGTTGTTAGAAGAACATCTACAAGGAATACCAGCAATATTTATTTATTCAAACTAAAGGAATATGTCCCCTTCCTTAATGCTATGAGACTTCCCCTTTGATGCCATGAAACGTAAATGAATTTTCTACAATGAGAGTTATCAGATGAAATAGATAGTAGTGTAGCAAAACTAATGAGCACCATTTGGAACCAACAAACTTAAACTAAGTCGAAGATATTAGAAGTCCATAGTAAAGGGGGGATTTGCCCACTTTCAGTGTCCTTTTAGAAAAGGGTACTTGTAGAGTATAAAAATAAGGTGAATTTAATTGGATCGTATAGTTGGATGACTATTCAAGACATTGAGATAATATCGCTTTGAAGATTACGGTTAAACAACACACCCTGCAAGACAAATGAAAAGAAAGTGAAAGAGCCTTATGGAAGTAACCTTTACATTGTATTCACTAGGAAGGGTGGTAATATAAAGCGATTACGAGAAGTTACCTTTTTTTTTGAGAAGATCTCTGTATGAAGTCACGTGATGTATAGCTCTAGAATTCAAAATAATCCAATTATGTTTAGCAACTCTGCTTCATAATGAAGCACTACAACACACTTATACACAACCGGCTATTGCAAACCACATTGGGAGATGCTATAAGACTTGACTGAGAGAAAGGCTTTGACATATGAATGTGTTACTAGGTGTATTTCTCCTTTTTCAACCCAAAACCTAAAGGCGAGAGTTCGACTAATAAGCAGATCGTTGGACTAGCACAAGTGTAGATAATCCACTATCGGAAAGAGATCATTCAATTTCAGTAATTGTGACATGGTATCAACCCTTGATGTACTTGAAGTGGTATGGGAACCCAATGAGATAGTATAGAATAATCATGGAGGGTTTGCAGATGTTCATAATGAGTTCTTCATGGATTTTGACTTGAGAACTACCCATATGATAATGAAATACAGAAAAACAAGAGAAACAGACGTCGTGCTACAATAACCACCGAAGGTGTGCTTGGTCTTGACAGAGAGACTAGTAGGGGTCATTACGAGAAATGAAGTGTTACAATGACTCATAGAAGGATATGTTCTCTCATGGTTTTCGAACAAGTGTGGGGAAACTGGCACAATGGATTCACTAACTAAAGAACACAATGAACACATGTTATGGAGGTGTAAAGAGAAAATAAACATTTGTTATGAGCTGGACATGCTTCTGCTATATTAACTTCCAACTGCAATATACGACCATGCCACGAGCAACCATAATACTAGAACAAAGTGAGCTACCTACTGCGGGATGTCCCAAGTGGACACGAAAGTTATGGCAACACAATATTTTCCTATGACGGGGATGTGAGGATCCTAATTTTCAGAGAGACTTTATGCACACGGTGACCATTTCGATTGACATGCACTCATGTGATAGGTGTTAAGGTATACTCTTATGTTACTAGGCAATGAGAAGCTTTCATGATGATATTCGCAATAGAGTAGATTGACTGTGCAAACCATATAAGCCATATACACAACTGAGTAAAAGAGTGACTCGAGAAGGATTGCAACTCTGGGATGCTTGGCATGGAACTTGACACCAAATTGGTAAATTTTATGACGGTGCATGTATAGGCACGAGCGAGTAGATTTTGTCCATTTAAATATAAAGATTTTGTACGAAATTCATCGGATATAGTCCCTTGGTGAGAATTTAGGAAAAGCAAGTGGGAAGTATCAACCCTAGAGTTATAACTCAATCTTATAAAACTTAATTCCACAAGAATGTAAATAAGAGAATTCATAATAGAGTAGATTCACGAATAGTGCGTCTCGTTCAAAAGAGTCAATACACGCAATGTTTTGTTATTCAACACCTTGTTAAGACCATGTTTATGAGAATTCTTCAATATGGATGTACATATACAATGAGTAGAAATTTTCATTTGACTCCCTTAATGACTTTAGGTTGGTAGGGCAATAGCTTAATCGATACTACTCTACTCCACATCCCTAACGTACGTAGGTGACATACTGATATACTACATGATCTGATGGTGCAGAGACATAAATAGGGACGAGGACACTCCCCTCTTAGCGATATGTTTTACCAATCGATCCACAACTCAATACATTCTCCTAACAAGTCCTTGGGCTATCCACTCAGACTCAATGGTGGGATCAATCCCTCCTTACATGTTTCAGATTCGCGGATTATCGTATCAAGGTTACCAATCTTGAGAATAAGACTTAGAGAGGGAATCAGCTCCCTAACTTGAGTTCTATCGCACGATTGGAGTATCAAAGAAGGGTGAAATTCCTAAATGTCCAAATAGCCTCCAACTTATAGATGTGGTCGACAACACACAGATAAGAAGGACTCTACTAGACACGGCTCTGAGACATCCTAGGACACTTTAAAACCTTAGGCTCTGATACCAAGTTTGTCACGCCCCAAACTGAGGGACATGACCGGCGCCCGACCGGGTAGCCCCAGTCAAGCGGACCTGGGTGCCTTTCCTATCCCACGTGTTACCCCGTATTTTCATTGCTCATTAATCAAGGAATTAGCCATTTATAATTAAAACACCTTTTTACAAAACTTACATAACATACATGGCTACTTAATGAGGTTTACAACTTACATCGCCCAACATACAAAATACATATTTACATAAGTTCGTAACCCACATTTACTGTCTACGGAGCCCCTAAGGATACCAAGGATAATACAATACTTGCCGGTAACAAGGCTCCGGCTATACCTTACACAATTATCCAAAACATGACTCCGGAATAAAAGCGGCATGAGCCACGCAGGGCCCCGAGAGGAAAGGGGCTAACCAATACAGCTGAAGGAAAGTGAAAAGGGAGCTACGGTTGGTGGACTGGAGTACCTGCTATGGATCCACCTACAATCGTAACACGAATGGAGCGCCCCCGGCAAAAGGGACGTCAGTACATTTGAATTGTACTGGTATGTATGAACAAACTTTGCCCTAAGCAAACTCAAATCATACACAAGTAACAAGTAGTAATGGAATCAACAATCAAATACACATGAAAGGAAACAACCAAGCCAAACAAGTTTACAATCTCTCCATTCCCCTTTCAACATTTTCATATCAATGATTTCACAACTTTCTCATATTTTCATTTCAATAGTGATTTGGATCACTTTTCACCCTTATTACCTCGGCCACCCTTACTACCTTTGCCACCCTTATCACCATAACCCACACCTTATTACTTCGTGTTGCAGTGCGCAACCCGATCCCACCGAACAATCACAATTCACAAGCAACACAACAACACCAATTCACAAGGACAACAACAACAATTCTCAAGAACAACAACAACGAATCTCAAGGACAACAACAATAATTCTCAAGGAATAGCAGCACAATTCACTAAGTATTTCCATAACCATCAATGCCATTTCCATCTTATTCAACAACCCAATGAACATTTTAAGTCACAACGATAATTGCCCACGATATGCCACATATGATATTACCACAGTTGCTTCAATTGCATCAATTACGATTCCTTTCCATCATTTGTTACACAACTCTTACCACACAACCCCATTCACACACACACATTTGGTTTGTTGCCATTTACTTGCACTATCATATCGGAAGACTTAACCAACAATGTTCAAGGCACATTAATCACATGAATTCACAAATATCCCGCATAAGTAAACACATACCAATCACAAGAATTTAGTTTCACAAATAATCCACATAGATATCACATACCAAATATTTGTACACCAAACAAGGTGATTTTACGAAGGTCAAAGTTTGCCATACATACCTCGTTTAAGCTTTCCTTAAGTTACTACAACGTTCCGGAAAATTGAACACGGTTTAGAAAGGTATTCATGGTTTCAGCTCATTTGAGTATTTTATCAAATACTAGTTGAGCATCTTAGTTTCAAATCTCTTTTCCAAAGTTTTCCTTCATTCCCCAACCAAATCTTTACTTAATTATGCTAAACAACCTTCCCACAAACCTAATTTATACATGCATGTATACATAATAATATTACACCCAAGAATCATACCTCAATACCCCATCTCATACCCCAAACTCGAAATTAAAGCGTAATGTATAGAATCTTACCTCTTGGATGAAGAACTTATGAATAGGCTCTTTGATTCTTGAAGGTTGATGCAAGGTTTGGATGATTATGAAGCTAGACCTCTCCTTTCTCTCTCTATATGCTCTCATCTCTCTCTAAAATCAGTAAGAAATGACCTCAAAATGAACCCCAAAGCCTATATATTGAAATGGGGTCGGGTTATCAAAATTAGAAAATTAACCCTCCGATGTCGGGTATGCTATAGCAGAACGGACCGCAAAACAAGAATGCTGGCCGCATAATGCACCGCAAAATCGGCGCCCAAAACAGGGCTACACTGGCCCAGTCTGCGACAGAAATGCGACCGCAAAGTCAGTAATGCGACTAGTTTTGCGGTCGCCGATTTGACATCGGATCACATTTTCCAGCCTTTGGTAATTTGATCATAACTTTGCGTAGGAATGTCCAAATGATGAACGGTTAGAAGTGTTGGAAACTAGACTTGAAGACCTTTCATTTGATAGGTAATTCATCACATAAAACCTTATACATATTTAGATATACTCGTTCAAAATAGGGACTAGTGCAAGCTCATTTTTAATTTTAGCCTATTATGAACTTTTCCAATTTTTCTTAGACTTAGGCCTTTTCTTGGACCCCAAATTACTTACCATAAGACTTATGCACATATTTACCAAATCTAATTGATGTATCCCATGTTAATAGCACATAAAATATTATAATAAGCCTACGTGGCACCACGAAATCCTAGGTTACTTAGCGAAATTTTCCGGGGCCTTACACTTCCTCCCTTTCCTCCTCGAAAATGACACAACAGTCCATATTATCAAATTCAAAAAACAAATACCTCATCGCCGCCAGTGTTTCCTCTTCTTCCGATTCATATATGGCATCGGCTGGCTGGAAAGTTTGCTCCAAATGTGGTATCGGATGTTCCAGTGGGTAGTAGGGACTGCGCCATGGTGGCGACCAGTGGTTGAACTCCTCCTAAGTGTATTCATATCCCAAACCAAAAGTGGTACCATGTTTCTTCAGTATGCTTTCAATTTTGTTACCCCACCATTTGTCCTTATCAACGGCGTTGACTCGCTCGATGTGATTGTAGGTTTCTCCGCCTATTTTCCTTCTTTCTCCGATTGCCGGGATGATCTGGCGACTGTATATGGGGTTGCTACCGTCTCCATGAATAATCACCTCTTGGTGATTCCACTCAAATTTCACTGCTTGATGTAGGGTTGATGTTACAGCCCCAGGGGCATGGATCCAGGGCCGTCCCAATAGCAAGTTGTAAGATGCTGGGATGTCTATCACTTGAAAATCAATGTGAAACCAAGTCGGCCCCATTTGCAGACACAAACTGATTTCCCTAATAGTGGACCTTTGGGAACCATCGAAAGCTTTGACATTGATGGCTCCATCCTTGATCTCATGTAGGCTCTTTCCCAATGTTCTGAGAGTCACCAATTGACAAATATTGAGGCTGGACCCTCCGTCAATCAGGATTTTGGTGATGAAATAATCTTCGCACTGCACAGTGATGTGTAATGCCTTGTTGTGGCTTAGCCCTTCTGGTGGCAGCTCATCTTCATGGAAAGTGATTTTGTGGCTCTCTAATACTTGCCCTACCATGTTTCCCATTTATCCTCCAGTTATGTTGCTGGGCACATATGCCTCGCTCAACACTTTCAACAAGGCATTCATATGTGCGTCAGAGCTTTGTAGCAGGGTAAGATGGAGATATGGGCTGGCGTCTTGTTCAACTGATCGATGACCGAATACTCTTTGGCTTGTATCTTCCTCCAGAGATCATCAGGCCCAGTTTCAGTGAGGGTTGGTTGTCCAGAGGCCTGCTTACTGGACTCAGCTATATGTTCTGGAGTATAAGCCCTGCCGGTTCTTGTCATACACTGTGCTGCAATTGCTTCTCCAGATTTGGTTTTCCCTTTCCTTCTTGCCTCGGCAATGTAATCCCAAGGGATGACCTTCGTATGGAATGGCGGTATGGCCGACATTGCTACGGGAATGGGAACTCTTGCTTTGGAAGGTAACACAGCAACTTCAAATAGTATAGGTGCCTTTGGGGACCCAAACTCAACCTCAATCGGTCCTGGCGTCTTTGCAGGACATGTTCACTTCAGCGTCTCCAGAAGGCTAGATCTGGACTACAATTGGATTAAGTGTGGCTGTTGGTTTCTTTGGCTCGTCACCTTCAGCGATCAATCCGATCGATCCTTTGGGGTCCCAAACATCTTCTATCTCTATAATGTGAATGCCTCCACCTTTGTGGTCAGGCAGAGGGTTGTTGCGGACATTCGGAGCGGGCTCCTTTGCCATGATGATCTTGTTGTCGATCAAAGCTTGGATCTTATCCTTCAGAGAGCGGAATTCATCAATGGTATGCCCCTTCATGCCGGAATGGTATGCACAGGTTTTGTTTGGGTTATCCCATTGGGAGGGGTTTTCGAGGTTTATGGCAGGGATGGGAGTGACATAACCAGCAGCTTTGAGCCTTTCATACAGCTGGTCGATTGGTTCGGCAATGGCGGTGTATTGTTTGAAAGGTCTGCGGTCAAAATTCGGTCGAGGTCTAGGGAACTTTTGGCGAGTTGGAGGTGATTGATAGTGAGAGGGTTGAGTGTTGTAGGCTTGGTAGACAGGTGCGGGTTGAGAGTATCTGGGTGAAGTGGGCTGATATGTGGGAGGTGGAGACGATTGGTAAGTAGGCGGTGGAGCTTGGTAAGAGGGCGAGGGTGCTTGGTAGTTTTGGGTAGGCTGATATGTAAGTGGAGGTAATGGGTAGGTTTGGTATTTCATTGGGGATTTTGTTCTCTGTTCAACCATCACGGCACTCACATCCTTTTCTTGGATGTGCCACCAGACTATAGAGCCTAGTTGGTAGACTATAATGCTTCAATGTTAGTGACTATACAACTTTTAATACCTTCCTCGATCCTCTCCTAGCTTGATGATGTCGGAAAATTTCTAGCCTTCAATTAGCATCAAGCTCACATTTACTGCGGGTCTTAAGCTCGGACGAAAAACCTGTTCATTTGTTCTTCTTCTAAAGCCTGTCTGACCTTAGCAGCCTCTAATCTCCAACGAGTAGCATACTCGCGGAATGTCTGTGTGGGTTTCTTCTTCAAGTTCTGGATATCGAATACATCTGGCGCATTCTCCGTGTTGAATCTGAACCTGTCCATGAAATCAGACGCCATACCCACCCAATTTGACCACTTCTTTGGGTCTTAGCTAATGTACCAAGATAGAGCATCCCCTTTCAGACTTCTCATAAAGAGCTTCATGCGAATCTTTTTATCCTTTCCTACTCCGACCAACTTGTCGCAGTACATCCTCAAATGGACTCTGGGATCCCCTTTGCCATCAAACATTTCGAACTTGGGAGGTTTGTACCCCTCGGGCAGTTCGACATCTGGATGAATGTAAAGGTCCTCGTAATTCAGTCCCACGATCCCCTTGTTCCCTTCAACACCCTGAACTCGGCTAGTTAATGGGGAGCGGGTTGTTTTTGTGGTTTCGGGATGTTTTGTGGAGGTGCGGGGTTTGGACTGTTGGGGAAGTTGACATCTGGGGTAGTGAGGGAAAACGACAGGTTCGCCAAGTTCCGAACTTGGTCCAGTTCTTCCTGAAATTCAAGTAACTTCTGTTCGAGCTGGGAGGCACTTTCCTTGGAAACCTGAATACCCTGAGGAACCTCTACCCTTTCAACTGAGTTCTCCTTTCTGATGTTGTTCAAATCTTCCATTTTCCCTTGTTCTTGTTTCTGATAGGACTCGGGGGAGGAGGAGGTGGAGGGCCCTTGGATCTTGTGGAGTAGGATGATGATGCCAGAGTGCACGAACTAACCTTTGGGGAGGGGAATAAAACAAAAGTAAAAACAAAACAAGGTAAGTTAGTGAGGATCGTGAGGAGAAAAACATTGCAATATTTAAACACATAGTGCAAGAATATAAATCCTGTCCTAATTTGGGAGCCTCCTTATGCCCGAGGTAGGCCTAGCGACAAGTTGATTTGGAGAACTTATAATGCTAAATGCCTCATTTTATTAATAAAAATAAGTCGAATCCCAAAACGACACTAAAATAGTGAAAAAATAAAAATGTCACTAATGGCCATTGGCCTTATTACATTTTAAAACAAAGAAAAGACTCCTAACTACTTGGTCCCAGAAGGACCTTCCCCAGATTCTGCATCTTTAGCTCTATCTAACATCTTCACCATCTCACGAAGTCCCAGCAGCAAATAAGCTCTAGCCAGATGTCCACCTGCATTTCCTTCAGCATTCTGGCAGTCCTTGATCCTTTTGATGAACTTACCTTCCAGCTCCACTAAACCCTGCTCCAAGTATCCCAGTCGCTTGTTGGCGCGGACAGCCATGTCTTTCCATTCTTTGATCAGTCTTTGGTGGGCTTCTTGTATTTCCCGGTGCTCACTTTCACATTCCCAAATCCTCTTACGCAATTGGTTGTACTTGACCTGTGATTCAGCCTTTTCGTCGATGATCTTGTGACCTCGAACAAACCCTGGTTGACCTAACCCATCATGATCGTCTTCTAACCAGCCCGGATAGTATGGAGTATAGCCAGCGTGGTAGCTGTCTAGTTTAAGGGAGTCCTTTCCCAGGAAGATTTTGCAAGGCCACATGTGTTGAGCTTGACACTTGTATGGGCTATCGTCATTCTAAAAATCGGCTCTGAAGTGACTCATCTTGTCAACCCTCGGTATAACCTGCTTCCTTCCCACCTGCCTCATAACTCAGAGAGGAACGTAAGGGTAAGTTCCCCTCAAACCGATAAGTATCAGGAACGGTGTATCCCTGGATCGAGTAATGAACTCTCTAGTAGGGAACCATTCGAACATCCACTGCACTTGGTTCTCATTCAGATTTTCGAAAAACTCTACCCACCCTTTGGCATCTTCTGGCTGAGCAAATATGTTAGGCATATAGTTCATTCGCCTTGGCTAATGGAAGGCGATATGATCGTCCAAGTCTCTGCGAAGAATATCTTGTCGATATTCACCCTTTTGGAGGTGCTCCATGAGCCAGAGCTGGAGTAGTAAGTTACAACCCTCAAAGTGCTTGGCCCCTCGGCTACAGTTTTCCAGGGCTCGGTATATTTCTGCGATGATCATAGGTACTATGCTAAAGGGTTGTCCATCAATTCCTTCCATAGTGTTTTAGTGACCATGGCCAGTCTGGTATGGATCCTAGCCTTCTTCATAGGAAATACAATCATCCCCAAAAAGCAGAACATAAAGACGAAGACCCTTCTGTGGATATGTTCCAATGATGTGAGGGCGAATTCATACAGGTAAGTGTGGTAGGACTTGCTATGGTCGTACCTCTCGTACATAGTCGAAATGAATGTAAGAATCCTTCAAACAGGTCAAGTATGGGTTCTTCTTTAGTCCCATCAT
This sequence comes from Nicotiana attenuata, assembly GCF_001879085.1. NCBI lineage: Eukaryota > Viridiplantae > Streptophyta > Magnoliopsida > Solanales > Solanaceae > Nicotiana > Nicotiana attenuata. The sequence continues at coordinate 35,255 of NW_017674058.1, read as the reverse complement.
CTTGAGGAAACCTCTACCCTTGCGATCTTCCGGCATAAGCAAACCCGAAGTCTCCCATGGAATACCAGCTTATCCTTCTATTTCCTCTAGCAAAGGAGTTATTTCAATGTTCCCAAAGCGGAATACCGACCTGTCTCCATCCCAGAATAGGGTAGCAGCCTCTATGATTTTGTTGTCGGGTTGGACTGTCAGAAGGGAAGGCAAATTTCACATGTATTTACGGACGAGAGTTTGATCACTTGCATAAAGATCTTTCCACCAGCTTAGCAACCTTGGGTGATTGTTGGTGACCATACCAAATCTGGGGACTTCGTGCCTCATTTTCTGCAAGAAAAAGGCGTTAGACCCTTACCCCCACCATACTCGACTATTAAATATCAATAATTGGCATAAAAAGCATTTAGTTCTCCGAATAAATACACAGAACATGGCAGTGTCCGTTTGGGTTTCAAGGAAACCCGGTGGACTTTGGACAAGGCTATCTTAAAGAGTCATTATGCGGACAGCATAACTGACTCGGCTAGGTTTGACCATGATGCATGCATAGTTAAATGGAGTGAGGTTTCTATGGGGTATTAGACTGGTACCCTTGAGCGAACAACTCAAGAGAGAAAGCCACGAAACCGTCGACTACACCGTTGATCGATTAGTTTTACCGCAAATACGCCTTTGCCAAATTTAGGGGGTGATAATATCGGAAGGGCGCAACCACTTATTATAAGCGTTGCTATGGTTTTTTGTTTGGCACGAGTGGAATATGATGTTGAAGATGCAATTACAACAATTAAACAAATTGTCACATATTTTGACATTTACAAAGTAATAATTACAACAGTTTCTCATAATTTACAATAGTATTGAAGGAACGCGGTAAAGGAAAACGTTAAAAGAAAGGAAACAAAGAGCCAAGTCAGTTTCGTAGTAGAAGAAGAGATAAAGACGTTAAGTAAGTGCAGTAAAGAAGCAGTAATGTCACAAATAACATGAAATGGTAAAAGCCTAGAGAAATCCCTAGCAGAGTCGCCATGCTGTCGCGCCCCCTTTTTCTAAGGCGAAATCGGGTTTATGACATTCGGGAGGACAACTCTTTCCCTTTTGGGAATTGGGCTTTGGAATTTTAAGAGTCGCCACCTAATGATTAAGTGCATTAGGACATTAAGAAGGGTTTGAATTGAAGAACCAAATCTGGGTAAGGGCTAGAAATTATCTCGAGGGGAAGGTGTTAGGCACCCCTCGAGATCCACTAGTGTGGTTCCCGACCATGTTATAATTGTGACTTCACATAATAAATAAGCAAATAAGGGCTCAAATAGAAGGAGTTTTCACACAATACTGCAAATAAGTTGAAACTTGAGGAAAAGTAAAGGGGGCGGAAATTTTAAGAAAAGATTTAAACAATTCTAAAAGAAATAGATGAAAGCAAGTAAAGGGGAGGGGGGGTCCTAAGTTTATGATTAATATGGATCACGTCAATGCAATACCCAGTAATCACTCCTCAGGAGAGGGGCTACATGAGGTATTAGCACACCGGCCATCATATCCATATCTACCCTTCCCACCCCGTTAAGATATTAAAGCGCAGAATAGTATCATTTCTTATTGCATGCTATTACCCGTCCCAATCCTATCAGTCCCGGAGGCATTTGAGACTACTAACCCTAAAGGGGAGGGAGTTGGGGCTTTTCAAAGTTTTAAAAGGATAAAAGTCTAGGCGACCAACAAAACACATAAGCAATTAGGGGAAAACAAATAGCAGTTAAGGCTCAAACAGGCCTCCTCACTTAAAGGAGCAAATATATAGCATGACTTCAAATACTGGTTATGGTTTGAATTAAAATAAAGTGTTAGGGCAGGCTGATTTATCACATATTTCTCAGATAAGGAGTCCGAATTAGCCTTGTCTGGTTGTAGTTTATCAAAACTGACACATTTAATTAATCACCTAATAGTTTGCCTAGGTGAGACCTATAGGCATGATATCTAACAGAGCGTAATGATTTCAAAGAAAGGATTACTGGTTTTAAAAACAAAAGATTTGCAGATTTTTAAACGACCTTATGATTGATTTTAGACTCATAGATGAAATAGACGAAGTTGATTCAATTGATTACTCCTGTAGGCATGATTTCTAAGCGTTATTGGTTTAAACAATTACGTAAATGCCACAGTCCTATAGGCATGGTATCTATAATGAAGTTGATTATTTTTAAACCTATGATTGTTTGCCTAATGACATGTATGTGCAGAAGTGCAGAAAAGCTATGATCATGATTTTCTATATGCAGAAATGCAGAACTTAGAGACAGGATTTCTATATGCAGAAATGCAGAACTTATACGCAGGGTTTCTAAGATGAGAATACAGAAGTGCAGAAAAACTTATAGGCAGTATTTCTAAGATGAGAATGCAGAAGTGTAGAAAAGCTTATAGGCAGAATTTCTAAGATGAGAATGCAGAAATTTATAAGTAAACTACAGGCATGCTGTTTATGTTAATGCAGGAATAAGAAAAATCCTATAGGCAAGTTATATACCCTTTGCATACAGTCATCCCAATCCCTTTCCACTAGCCATCCCCAATAGTTATTACAAATTATTACAGACCCGAATGAATAAAGAAAAGTAATAAATTACATCAGAAATTCAAGCTACAACCAAATAGCCTAATTCAGACTCAAAGTCTAACAAAATGAGATAAACCAACTTCCAGGATCGGATTTCAAAAAGCCTTTCTCATATTTGGGATGTGTCAAAGTTCCAAAGAGTCTCAAAGGGGCTCCGGGCAGTGCATACACCCCAAACACATAGCAAAATTAAGATCATAGTGCAGTGGAAGGGCCAGCCCTTAGATGTCCAAGTTCAGAGGGAACTCAAGGTCCCAAAGCAAGTCTCATAAGAGGGGGGGGGGGGGGAGGGGGCAGAACTTAGAGTCTAAGAGTAAGTGTAAGTGCATAGGGGGGAATTAGGGAAAGCCATGACAGGCTGGTGGTCATGCCCAGCAATTGGGAATGCTGGCACACCCCTGACCAGCCTGTTAGCCAAATCTTAGGAGTTAGGATCCATTGTGGATCGGGTTATAACCTGGGCAGTAATTTGGATACTGCCAGGCCAAGAACCTTAACTCAAATGCATAGAAGGGAATAGGGGGTAGGGATTCACAATAAAAACAGATGCAAAGAAAGGACACACACAGTTTAATCACTGAACAACATTAACAAAGTAAACAGGAATGTTGAAGCTATGATGTAAACACATAGGGGTGAGGAAGAAAATTATATCAGAACATACCAGTTTCGGGGGAAAACAAGTAAAAACAGTAGTCTTTAAAAAGCCAAGTTGCAAGCAAAGCAATTCCAAAATATCTCAAGCAAAACAGAGTGTTGAAAGAGTATTAAATTCAAAGCAGTATTGCAAGTGTGCAAGTATTGAATTTGGGAGTTAAGGACTGGTAGTGTGTAGGTCGTGTGAGCTGAAGATGTGTTAAAAGTGCAAAAGGGCAGTCCTTTTTATAGTGCAGAAAACAAGTAAGAAAGGAACGTAAGGGTAAGTTCCCCTCAAATAGATAAGTATTAGGAATGGTGCATCTCTGGATCGGGTAATGAACTCTCCAGTAGGGAACCATTCGAACATCCACTGCACTTGGTCCTCTTTCAGATTTTCGAATAACTCTACCCACTCTTTGGCATCTTCTAGCTGAGCAAACATGTTATGCATATAATTCATCCGCCTTGGCTGATGGAAGGCAATTTGATCGTCCCAGTCTCTGCGGAGAATCTCTTGTCAATATTCACCCTTTTGGAGGTGCTCCATAAGCTATAGTTGGAGTAGTAAGTTACAACCCTCAAAGTGTTTGGCCCCTCGTTGACAGTTTTCCAGGGCTCGATATATTTCCGCAATGATCATAGGTACTATGCCAAAGAGTTGTCCGTCAATTCCTTCCATTAGTGTTTTAGTAACCATGGTTATCCTGGTGTGGATCCTCGCTTTCTTCATAGGAAATACTATCATCCTGTCACGCCCCAAACCGAGGGACATGACCGGCGCCCGACTGGGTAGCCCCAGTCAAGCGGATCTGGGTGCTTTTCCTATCCCACGTGTTTCCCCGTATTTTCATTGCTCATTGATCAAGGAATTAGCCATTTATAATTAAACACCTATTTAGAAAACTTACATAACATACATGGCTACTTAATGAGGTTTACAACTTACATCGCCCAACATACAAAATACATATTTACATAAGTTCGTAACCCACATTTACTGTCTACGGAGCCTCGAAGGATACAAAGGATAATACAATACTTGCCGGTAACAAGGCTCCGGCTATACCTTACACAATTACCCAAAACATGACTCCGGAATAAAAGTGGCATGAGCCACGCAGGGCCCCGAGAGGAAAGGGGCTCACCAATACAGCTGACGGAAAGTAAAAAGGGAGCTAAGGTCGGTGGACTGGAGTACCTTCTATGGATCCAGCTACAATCATAACACGAATGTAGCGCCCCCGGCAAAAGGGACGTCAGTACATTTGAATTGTACTGGTATGTATGAACAAACTTTGCCCTAAGCAAACTCAAACCATACACAAGTAACAAGTAGTAATGGAATCAACAATCAAATACACATGAAAGGAAACAACCAAGCCAAACAAGTTTACAATCTCTCCATTTCCCCTTTCAACATTTTCTCATCAATGATTTCACAACTTTCTCATATTTTCATTTCAATAGTGATTTCGATCACTTTCCACCCTTATTACCTCGGCCACCCTTATTACCTCTGCCACCCTTATCACCACAACCCACACCTTATTACTTCATGTTGCGGCGCGCAACCCGATCCCACCGAACAATCACAATTCACAAGAAACACAACAACAACAACAATTCACAAGGACAACAACAACAATTCTCAAGAACAACAACAACAAATCTCAAGGACAACAACAACGATTCTCAAGGAATAGCAGCACAATTCACAAAGGATTTCCATTACCATCAATGCCATTTCCATCTTATTCAACAGCCCAATGTACAATTTAAGTCACAACGATGATTGCCCACGATAAGCCACATATGATATTACCACAGTTGCTTCAATTGCATCAATTACGATTCCTTTCCATCATTTGTTACACAGCTCTTACCACACAACCACATTCACACACACACACATTTGGTTTGTTGCCATTTACTTGCACTATCATATCGGAAGACTTAACCAACAACGTTTAAGGCACAAATCACATGAATTCACAAATATTCCGCATAAGTAAACACATAACAATCACAAGAATTTGGTTTCACAAATAATCCACGTAGATATCGCATACCAAATATTTGTAAACAAGGTAATTTTACAAAGGTCAAAGTTAGCCATACATACCTCGATTAGGCTTCCCTTAAGTTACTACAACGTTCCGAAAATTCTAGCAATTCCAATCTACTTTGAGACATAACAAAATTTGAACACAAATTTGAAAGGTATTCATGGTTTCAGCTCATTTGAGCATTTTATCAAATACTAGCTGAGCATCTTAATTTCAAATCTCTTTTCCAAAGTTTTCCTTCACTCCCCAACCAAATCTTTACTTAATTATGTTAAAGAATCTTCCCACAAACCTAATTTGTACATGCATGTATACATAATAGTATTACACCCAAGAATCATACCTCAATACCCCATCTCATACCCCAAACTCGAAATTAAAGCCTAATGTATAGAATCTTACCTCTTGGATGAAGAACTTATGAATGGGCTCTTTGATTCTTGAAGGTTGATGCAAGGTTTGGATGATTATGAAGCTAGACCTCTCCATTCTCTCTCTATATACTCTCATCTCTCTCTAAAATCAGTAAGAAATGACCCCAAAATGAACCCCAAAGCCTATATATTGAAATGGGGTCGGGTTATAAAAATTAGAAAATTAACCCTCCGATGTCGGGTCTGCTATAGAAGAATGGACCGCAAAACGAGAATCATGGCCGCATAATGCACCGCAAAATTGGTGCCCAAAACTGGGCTACACTGGCCCAGTCTGCGACAGAAATGCGACCGCAAAGTGAGAAATGCGACTGGTTTTGCGGTCGCAGATTTGACACAGGATCGCATTTTCCAGCCTTTGGTAATTTGATCATAACTTTGCGTAGGAATGTCCAAATGACAAACGATTTGAAGCGTTGGAAACTAGACTCAAAGAAATTTCATTTGATAGGTAATTCATCACATAAAACGTTATACATATTTAGATATGCTCGTTCAAAGTAGGGACTAGTGCAAGCTCATTTTGAATTTTAGCCTATTATGAACTTTTCCAATTTTTCTTAGACTTAGGCCTTTTCTTGGACCCCAAATTACTTACCACACATATTTACCAAATCCAATTGATTTACACCATGTTAATAGCACATAAAATATTATAATAAGCCTACGTGGGACCACGAAATCCTAGGTTACTTAGCCAAATTTTTTCGGGGCCTTACATTCCCCCCCCCCCCCCCCCCCGGAATCATTCGTCCTCGAGTGAGGATTTTGAAAATCAGTTGATTTTGAAAAAAAAAACATGATATGCAAGCTCCCAATTTTCACTAACTCCCATATTTTTGAAAATTTTTGCCAGAGTTTCCTTTGTAATTTAGACATATCTACCTGTCAGAGAGCCCCCGAAACACAATTCCAAGTACCATTACACAATTACAACTATCCCTACAGCTGGTATACAATTCGTTACCTCAACACTTGCACATATTCAATCACTTGCTACATTTTGCACATAAATTAGTCACTTCAATGAGTCCCACATAATTTAACCGCTTCAACATACTACATGCATATAAATAAATCATTATCAATCTACACTACCATTAGTTGCTTACTTATCACATGAGTTTTTTTTTTTTTTTTTTAAACTTTCATTTACCAAAAAGAGGTTCACATGACTTAAACAATCACAACTCATACAATTCTTACACCACTTGAGGAGTTATAATAGTAAAGCATTTAGGGGAGATATGGGGTGTCTTTGCACCAAATGGAACACAACATTAGTTTGCTTAGAGATAAGAGTTCGCACGATCACTACTAGACTTGTTCAAACAGATGGGGATATTTTTCTTACATTTCATCTTCCGCTTCCTATGTGGCTTACTCAACTCGATAAAGCACCACAATATTTGTATATCAATGACAAGAACCTCAGCATTACAAATACTACTTTATCACGATGATACCTGGGCATGGACTGCACATTTTTTAATCATATCACCTAGAAGGCACCTTTCAAATAAAAACCAACTGCTATGCAATCAAGAGAAAATATTTTATTTCCACAACACTCTCAGCCTTCAATGGCCTCTTATATCTACAAACTTTGCCAGAACACATTCACGGGAGCAATTTCGACCCCTAAACTTACTTAACAAGGATAACAAGTAGATATCTCGCATAAGCTAACTATCCACTAACTTCACCTTTAATAATTTCCACCGGAATGATACACAATTGATATCCACCTACTTTCTTAGACATAGACATGTGAATCCACAAAATATATGGCGAACAACTATGGGGACACTTCATACTCCTAGTGCGGCCTAATGTGGAATAACTTATGCAACCTTTATTATCAACTCACATAACATCTTCAGGGGAAAATAGTGAGAATAGCCTTCTCACTCTCCAAACTCTAAATCTCTAGGCGAACACTCACACTAAACCCTTGATGACCTTCAATAATTACTCTAAGAGCTATCATACACTAACCATAAAATGACCTATCAAATATACATGTGATCACACTGTGAAGCTTTATCTTTGACTCGTCTGAACTTACAATACACAATGGATTTAATACAATGAGGAACAGCAGAGTTCAAGATCAGGCTGGAGTTATTCAGGAATCCATTAATGCGCTGAGTAGAGTACTTTCTGAGGTTATATGCTAAGCGACACAAAAGTTACAACTAACAATGCTGACATGGTTAATCACTGTGACGACGTCAACTATTACACAAATGAGGCATAGGGGTAAGTAGTACATTGGCAATACGAATCATTAAGGAGGAATATTCAAGTACATGACCCAGTCATTTCCTAGGGTGAAGGGAAAATCAATTCATACCCTGGTTACTTGAATGCGATATGGGATTCAAAATACATGAACTGGAATTACACTCCTGACATTAGCTGTCACAAGGAATCTATGCCGTAAGCCCATGAGAATGAAAGTTAAAACACTTATGAGATTATCATAACTCAAACAGCTTAACCCTCCCTAATAGTTGACCCTATATGAGAGAACTAAAGGTATGACAACTTGTCTTCCAAATCGATATGCTCATGATATGTGCAAAAATCTGAAGGCATCTAGTCTCACCCTTTCACGAGTAAAACCACATAGCTCGGAAATCTAAATGTTTGGATGAAATCATGTACTGGTTAGAGGCATTCTAATGGTTAACATGATGCTCCAGGAAGAGAGAAAAATGCCACTCCTATCCACCCAAAGGGGGTGTAATACCAAGGGTAGTAAAACTCCCCCACATGAAAATGATATATTGAATACTTCTAAAAGTCAAGTGAGAAGAAGGCCACGTAACCTAACCCATCCAATCCGACCCATTTAAGACTTTGGAAAAGGGGATGCGATTTGGTTTGAAATCAGGGAAATATTAGCCTGAGCTTAAAGGAAAATCATTTCTTTGGAAACCCATGGGACAAGCCCTCATAGTCCTTGAAAATCATTAACAATGGCGAGAAAGTACTTAAAACCGTTACGAGTTGGTATAAAACAAGACCTCAAAGTGCCCATATGGATAAGTTCGAAAGAATGAGACGTCTTAATACATTTATCGATGAGAAGTAACCTGGGCTATCTAGTCACATAGACAAGTGGAGAAGGTAGATGATTGTTTAGGAAAAACTCTCATAAGAAGTGCGAGCAGTATCTTTTTATCCTAACAAAAGCAACATGTCCTCACCCTTACTGCGACAAGACTTCCTCTTTGATGCCATGAAACATAAATGAATTCTACAATGAGAGTAATCAGATGAAGTAGATAGTAGGGTAGCAAAACTAATGAGCACCATTTTGAACCAACGAGCTTAACCCAAGTTGAAGACATTATAAATCCATAGTAAACGGGGATTTACCTACTTTCAGTGTCCTTTTAGAAAAGGGTACTTGTGGAGTATAAAAAATGAGGTGAATTTAATTGAATCGTATAGTTGGATGACTAGTCAAGCCATTGAGATGATATCGCATTGAAGGTTACGAGTAAACAACATATGATGCAAGACAAGTTAAAGAAAGTGAGAGAGCCTTATGGAAGTAACCTTTACATTGTATCCACTAAGAAGGGTGGTAATATAAAGCGATTACGAGAAGCCACATTTTTTTGAAAGAAGATCTCTGTATGAAGTCATGTGATGTATAGCTCTAGAATTCAAAATAATCCAATTACGTTTAGCAACTCAACTTCATAATGAAGCACCACAACACACTTTTACACAACCAGCTACTACGAGCCACATTGGGAGATGCTACAAGACTTGACTGAGAGAAAGGCTTTGACATATGAATGCGTTACTAGGTGTATTTCTCCTTGGTCAACCCGAAACCTAAAGGCGAGAGTTAGACTGATAAGTAGATCGTTGGACGGGCACAAGTGTAGATAATCAATTATCGGAAAGAGATCATTCAATTTCAGTAATTGAGACATGCTATCAACCCTTGATGAACTTGAAGTGGTATGGGAACCCAATGAGATAGTATAGAATAATCATGGAGGGTTTGCAGATGTTCATAATGAGTTCTTCATGGATTTTGACTTGAGAACTACCCAGATGCTAATGAAATACTGAAAAACAAGAGAAACAGACGTTGTGCTATAATAACCACCGAAGGTGTGCTTGGTCTTGACAGAGAGCCTAGTAGGGGTCCTTACGAGAAAGGAAGTGTCACAATGACTCATAGAAGGATATGTTCTCTCATGGTTATTGAACAAGTGTGGGGAAACTGGCACAATGGATTCACTAACTAAAGAACACAATGAATACATGTTATGGAGGTGTAAAGAGAAAGTAAACATTTGTTATGAGCTAGACATGCTTCTACTATATTAACTCCCAACTGCAATATACGACCATGCCACGAGCAACCATAATACTAGGACAAGGTGAGCTACCTACTGCGGGATGTCCCAAGTGGACACGAAAGTTATGCAAAACAATATTTTCCTATGACGAGGATGTGAGGATCCCAATTTTCAGAGAGACTTTATGCACACGGTGACCATTTCGATTGACATGCACTCATGTGAGGTGTTAAGGTATACTCTTATGTTACTAGGCAGCGAGAAGCTTTCATGATGATATTCGCAAGAGAGTAGATTGACTGTTCAAACCATATAAGCCATATACACAACTGAGTAAAAGAGTGACTCGAAAAGGATCGCAACGCTGGGATGCTTTGCATGGAACATGACACCACGTAGGTAAATTTTACGACGGTGCATGTATAGGCACGAGCGAGTAAATTTTGTCCATTTAAATAAAAGATTCTGTACGAAATTCATCGGATATAGTCCCTTGGTGAGAATTTAGGAAAAGCAAGTGGGAAGTATCAACCCTAGATTTATAACTCAATTCAAGGGCATACTTATAAAACTAAATTCCACAAGAATGTAAATAAGAAAATTCATAGTAGAGCAGATTCACGAATAGTGCGTCTCGTTCAAAAGAGTCGATACACGCAATGTTTTGTTATTCAACACCTTGTTAAGACCATGTTTATGAGAATTATTCAATATGGATGTACATATACAATGAGTAGAAATTTTCATTTGACTCCCTTAATTACTTTAGGTTGGTAGGGCAATAGCTTAATCGATACTCCTCTACTCCACATCCCTAACGTACGTAGGTAACATACTGATATACTACATGATCTGATGGTGTAGAGACATCAATAGGGACAATGACACTCCCCTCTTAGCGGTATGTTTTACCAATCCATTCACAACTCAATACATTCTCCTAACAAGTCCTTGGGCAATCTACTCGGACTCAATGGTGGGACCAATCCCTCCTTACATGCTTCAAATTCACAGATTATGGTATCAAGGTTACCAACCTTGAGAATAAGACTTAGAGAGGAAATCAACTCCCTAACTTGAGCTTTATCGCACGATCTGAGTATCAAAGAAGGGTGAAATTCCTAAATGTAATAGCCTCTAACTTATAGATGTGGTCGACAACACACCGATAAGAAGGACTCTACTATACACGTTCCGAGACATCCTAGGACACTTTAAAACCTTAGGCTCTGATACCAAGTTTGTCACGCCCCAAACCGAGGGACATGACCGGCGCCCGACCGGGTAGCCCCAGTCAAGCGGACCAGGGTGCCTTTCCTATCCCACGTGTTACCCCGTATTTTCATTGCTCATTGATCAAGGAATTAGCCATTTATAATTAAAACACCTTCTTACAAAACTTACATAACATACATGGCTACTTAATGAGGTTTACAACTTACATCGCCCAACATACAAAATACATATTTACATAAGTTCGTAACCCACATTTACTGTCTACGGAGCCTCTAAGGATACAAAGGATAATACAATACTTGCCGGTAACAAGGCTCCGGCTATACCTTACACAATTACCCAAAACATGACTCCGGAATAAAAGCGACATGATCCACGCAGGGCCCCGAGAGGAAAGGGGCTCACAATTACAGCTGACGGAAAGTAAAAAGGGAGCTACGGTCGGTGGACTGGAGTACCTGCTATGGATCCACCTATAATCATAAAACGAATGTAGCGCCCCCGGCAAAAGGGACGTCAGTACATTTGAATTGTACTGGTATGTATGAACAAACTTTGCCCTAAGCAAACTCAAACCATACACAAGTAACAATTAGTAATGGAATCAACAATCAAATACACATGAAAGGAAACAACCAAGCCAAACAAGTTTACAATCTCTCCATTTCCCCTTTCAACATTTTCTCATCAATGATTTCACAACTTTCTCATATTTTCATTTCAATAGTGATTTCGATCACTTCCTACCCTTATTACCTCGGCCACCCTTATTACCTCAGCCACCCTTATCACCACAACCCACACCTTATTACTTTGTGTTGTGGCGCGCAACCCGATCCCACTGAACAATCACAATTCATAAGCAACACAACAACAACAACAACAAAAATTCACAAGGACAACAACAACAATTCTCAAGAACAACAACAACAAATCTGAAGGACAACAACAACAACAATTCTCAAGGAATAGCAGCACAATTCACAAAGGATTTCCATAACCATCAATGCCATTTCCATCTTATTCAACAGCCCAATGTACAATTTAAGTCACAACGATAATTGCCCACGATAATCCACATATGATATTACGACAGTTGCTTCAATTGCATCAATTACGATTCCTTTCCATCATTTGTTACACATCTCTTACCACACAACCACATTCACACACACACATTTGGTTTGTTGCCATTTACTTTCACTATCATATCGGAAGACTTAACCAACAACGTTCAAGGCACATTAATCACATGAATTCACAAATATTCCGCATAAGTAAACACATACCAATCACAAGAATTTAGTTTCACAAATAATCCACGTAGATATCACATACCAAATATTTGTACACCAAACAAGGTGATTTTACAAAGGTCAAAGTTAGCCATACATACCTCGATTAGGCTTCCCTTAAGTTACTACAACGTTCCGGAAATTCTAGCAATTCCAATCTACTTTGAGACATATCAAAATTTGAACACAAATTAGAAAGGTATTCATGGTTTCAGCTCATTTGAGCATTTTATCAAATACTAGTTGAGCATCTTAATTTCAAATCTCTTTTCCAAAGTTTTCCTCCATTCCCCAACCAAATCTTTACTTAATTATGTTAAACAATCTTCCCACAAACCTAATTTGTACATGCATGTATACCTAATAGTATTACACCCAAGAATCATACCTCAATACCCCATCTCATACCCCAAACTCGAAATTAAAGCCTAATGTATAGAATCTTACCTCTAGGATGAAGAACTTATGAATGGGCTCTTTGATTCTTGAAGGTTGATGCAAGGTTTGGATGATTATGAAGCTAGACCTCTCCATTCTCTCTCTATATACTCTCATCTCTCTCTAAAATCAGTAAGAAATGACCGCAAAATGAACCCCAAAGCGTATATATTGAATGGGGTCGAGTTATAAAAAATAGAAAATTAACCCTCCGATGTCGGGTCTGCTATAGCAGAACGGACCGCAAAACGAGAATGCTGGCCGCATAATGCACCGCAAAATTGGTGCCCAAAACTGGGCTACACTGGCCCAGTCTGCGACAGAAATGCGACCGCAAAGTGAGAAATGCGACTGGTTTTGCGGTCGCAGATTTGACACAGGATCGCATTTTCCAGCCTTTGGTAATTTTATCCTAACTTTGCGTAGGAATGTCCAAATGACGAACGGTTTGAAGCGTTGGAAACTAGACTCGAAGAAATTTCATTTTATAGGTAATTCATCACATAAAACCTTATACATATTTTGATATGCTCGTTCAAAGTAGGGACTAGTTCAAGCTCATTTTGAATTTTAGCCTATTATGAACTTTCCCAATTTTTCTTAGACTTAAGCCTTTTCTTGGACCCCAAATTACTTACCATAAGACTTATACACATGTTTACCAAATCCAATTGATGTACACCATGTTACTAGCACATAAAATATTATAATAAGCCTACGTGGCACCACGAAATCCTAGGTTACTTAGCGAAATTTTTCCGGGGCTTTACACATCCCCAAGAAACAGAACATAAAGACAAAGACCCTTCAGTGGATGTGCCCCAATGATGTGAGGGAGAATTCATCAGGATAAGTACAGTAGGACTTGCTATGACCGTAACTTTCGTACAGATAGTCCAAAGGAATGTAAGAATCCTTCAAACAGGTTAAGTCTGGGTTCTTCTTTAGTCCCATCATCTTGAGAAAACCTCTACCCTTGCGATTTTCTGGCATAAGCAAACCTGGAGTCTCCCATGGGATACCAGCTAGTCCTCCTATTTCCTCCAGCAAAGGAGTCATTTCAATGTCCCCGAAGCGGAACACAGACCTGTCGCCATCCCAGAACAGATTAGCAGCCTCTATGACTTTGTTGTCGGGTTGGATTGTCAGAAGAGAAGGCAAATTTCCCAAATATTTGTGGACAAGAGTTTGATCACTTAAATGAAGGTCTTCCCACCAGCTTAGCAACCTTGGGTGGATGTTGGTAACCATGCCGAATTTGGGGACTTCGAGCCTCATTTTCTGCAAGACAAAAATGTTAGACCCTTACCCCCGCCAGACTCGACTATTAAATATCAACAATTAGCATGAAAAGCATTTAGTTCTCCAAATAAATGCACAGAACATGGTAGCGTCCGTTTGGGTTTCAAGGAAACCCGGTGGACTTTGGACAAGGCTATCTTAAAGAGTCCTTATGCGGACAACATAACTGACTCGACTAGGTTTCACCATGATGCATGCACAGTTAAACAGAGTAAGGTTTCTATGGGGTATTAGAATGGTACCCTTGAGCGGACAACTCAAGAGGGAAAGGCACGGAACCGTCGACTACACCGTTGATCGACTGGTATTACCGTAAATATGCCTTTGCTAAATTTAGGGGGTGATAATATCAGAAGGGCGCAACCACTCGTTATAAGTGTTGCTATGGTGTTTTGTTTGGCACGAGTGGAATATGATGTTGAAGATGCAATTACAATAAATAAACAAATTGTCACGTATTTGCACGTTTAAAAAGTAATAATTACAACTGTTGCTCATAATTTACAACAGTATTGAAGGAAAGCGGTAAAGGAAAGTGTTAAAGGAAATAAAAGAAATAAAGAGCCAAGTTAGTTTCGTAGCAGAAGAAAAGATAAAGACATTAAATAAATGCAATAAAGAAGCAGTAAAGTCACAATTAACATGAAATGGTAAAAGCCTAAAGAAATCCCCAGCAGAGTCGGCATGCTGTCGCGCCCCGTTTTTCTCGCGAAATCGGGTTTATGACATTTGGGAGGACAACTCGTTCCCTTTTGGGAATTGGGTTTGTAATTGAAGAGTCGCCACCTAATGATAAAAGTGCATTAGGACACTAAGAAGGGTTTGAGTTGGAGAACCAGAGTTTGGGTAAGGGCTAGAAATTATCCCGAGGGGAAGGTGTTAGGAACCCCTCAGGATCTACTAGTGTGGTCCGGCCATGTTACAATTGTGACTTCACATAACAAGTGAGCAAATAAGGGCTCAAATAAAAGGAGTTTTCACATAACATTGCGAGTAAATCGAAAGTTTTTGAAGAAGATAAAGAAGGCAAAAATTTTGAGGAAATAATTTAGACAAATCTAAAAAATAAATAAGCAAAGGGGAAGGGGGTCCTAGGTTTACAAATAATTTGGATCGCATCAATGCAATACCCAGTAATCACTCCTCAGAAGAGGGGCTGCATGAGGTATTAGCGCACCAGTCATCATATCCATATCTACCCTTCCCACCCCGTTAAGGTATTAAAGCGCGGAATAATATCATTACTTATTGCATGCTATTACCCGTCCCAATCCTATCAGTCTCGGAGGCATTTGGGACTACTAATCCTAAAGGGGAGGGAGTTTTGGGCTTTACAGATTTTAAAAGGATAAAAGTCTAAGGCGACAAACAAAAGCACATAAGACAATTATGGGAAACACATAACAATTAAAGGCTCAAATAGACCTCCTCATTTAAAGAAGCAAATTGTTTAGCATGTCTTACACGTACTGGTTATGGTCTGAATTAAACTTAATGTTAAGGCAGGCTGATTTATCACATATTTTCAGATAAGAAATCCGAATTAGGCCTTCCTGCTTGTTGTAATTATCAAAGACTGTTGCAATTAATTAATTACCTAATGGTTTGCCTAGGTGAGACCTATAGGCATGATATCTAACAATCCAGAAGGCGTACTGATTTTGAAGAATGATTGTTGATTTTAGAAAAAACAAAAGTTCTGCAGATTTTAAACGACATTACTACCGATCTTGGACTTGTAGATGAAATAGACGAATCAGATTCAAACGGTTAATCCTACAGGCATGATTTCTAAGCGTTATTGATTTAAAGACAGTTATGAAAATGCGGGAGCCCTATGGACATGTTATCTAAAATGCAACTTGTTATTATTAAACCTATAACTGTTTGCTTAAATACATATGTATATGCAGAAGTGCAGAAAAAAAACCTATAATCGTGGTTTCTATATGCAGCAATGCAGAAACTTATAGGCATGATTTCTAATGCAACAATGCAGAAACTTATAGAAAGGATTTCTATATGTAGAAAATTCTAATAGGCATGTTATCTAAGATGAGAATGCAGAAGTTCTTATAATCATGACATCTAGATGAGAATGCAGAAGTTCAGGAATTCCTATGAACAAGTTATCAACATGAATGCAGAAATTCATAAGTAAACTATAGGCATGCTATCTATGTGAATGCAGGAATCAGAAAATCCTATAGGCAAGTTATCTACCCTTTGCATACAGTCATTCCCATCCCTTTCCACTAGCCATCCCCAATAGTTATTACAAATTATTACAAACCCGAATGAATCAAGAAAGGAGTAAAAAATTACATTAGAAATTAAAGATTCCAACCAAGGAGAGCCTAATTTAGACCCAAGTCTGAAAGATGAAACAAAACCAACTTCCATAGATCAGATTTCCAAAGACTTTCTCTTATTTGGGATGTGTCAAAGTTCCCAAGAGCCTCAATGGGACTCCAGGCAGTGCATACACCCCAGATATACTGCAGAATTAGATTATAGTGCAGTGTGGAAGGGCCAGCCCTCAAATGTCCAAGTTCATAGGGAACTCAAGGTCCCAAGGTAAGGCTCATAGGAGGGGGGCAGAACTTAGAGTCTAAGAGTAAGTGTAAGTGCATAGAGGGTAATTAGGGAAAGGCCATGGCAGGATGGTGGTCATGCCCAGCAATTAGAAGTGTTGGCATACCACTGACCAGCCTGTTAGCCAAATCTTGGGAGTTAGGATCCATTGAGGACCAGGTTCAGACATGAGCAGCAATTTGGACGCTGCCATGCTTGAACCTTAACTCAAACACATAGAAGGGAATAGGGGGTAGGGATTCACAGTAGAAATAGATGCAAGGAAAGAACATGCATAGTTAACATTAATCACAGAACATGAACATCAAAGTAAACAGGATTGCAGAAACTGTAAATAAACACATAGGGGTGAGGCAGAAAAGTTAAATTAGAACATACTAGTTTCAGGGAAAACAAACAAGTAAAAGCAGTAGTCTTGAAAAGCCAAGTTGCAAGCAAACAGTTCCCAAAAGATCTCAGAAAAAGAGCAGAATGTTGTGAGAGTATTGAAATTGCAAGTGAGTAATGGATGCTCGAGTATTGAACTCACAGAAGTATTGTAAGTATGTAAGTAATGTATGTTGAAAGTGTTGAACTGAAGGTTCAAGGTGTTTCAGTGCAGAAGGGTCGTGCCCCTTTTATAGTGCAGCAAGCAAGTAAGAAAAGGTAAGGAAATAACATTGAAATCAATCTCCCTTTAATTAAGGGATTCTGATTTCAAA
The DNA here is from genome assembly GCF_001879085.1 of Nicotiana attenuata. Lineage (NCBI taxonomy): Eukaryota > Viridiplantae > Streptophyta > Magnoliopsida > Solanales > Solanaceae > Nicotiana > Nicotiana attenuata. The sequence goes on along the minus strand of NW_017674058.1, from coordinate 17,595 downwards.
CGGGTAAAAGATAATTAAGGAAAGAGTTAATCAAAATATTTCCAAGCAGTACAATGAAGAGCAAATGCATAGAAGTTATTTAAGGCAAAAGTCCAATGGTACACGGTTTGTAAAAAAATAAGGAAAGGGAATTAATCAAACAACCAATAAAATCAAAGTGGAAAGCTTTGTTTGAATGAACCAAGTCGGGAAAAGGTAAAGATGGTTCAGTTAGAGAAAATCAGTAACAATCAGTCAGGCCTTATTAAAAGGATTTCGGAATCAATTAGTAGTTGGCAAAAACCTTTTGAGAGATGAATTTCTCATATATATAAAGCAGACAAATCAAACAAAAGAAGTCATCATGTTACTTAAAAAAAGAGTCTAACATTGAAAGGTTCAGAATCAAAACCAAAGGGATACAAGTTCAGTTTGTAGACTCATAGTGAGTCTGAGAGTCTCGGGTCCTAAAGTGGAACCCTAACTCAAACACAAAATCAAATTAAAGGAAACCCCCAAATCCTAGGGATTCAAACCGGATCAGACACAGAGGTGAGAAGCCATTGAAATAGACTCAGAGGTCTGTTTCAGAGCCTCATGAGAAATAAAAAAAATATGATAGTAGGTTTAAAACAACAAGTAAGAAAACCGATTTAAAGCACGAAGAACATGTTTTAAGAAAAGCTCGGAACTCAAGCAAGTTCAGAAGAGAAGTAGTGATACAAACTTAGGAAGCAGTAGATGAAACATTCTTAGCAAGAACAGAAACAAAGTCTAGTAAAGCAAACAAAATCAAAGAACTCAACAGTAAACACATACAGTAAAAGAGTAAGGAAAACATAACAAGGATTAACATGTGAGCACATGAGTAACATGTATAGCAGAAAGAGAAAAGCAGGACAGTACATGCGTAGTAAAAGAAGTCACTGGAGCATGATATAAACAAACACATATAAATAAAAGAAGAATAAGAATGAGAAAGATATTTTTTGAAAGACCTTTCAGAAACCCTAAATCGAAGACAAACAATTTTGAAAAGAAAATTTGGGGAAAACACTTTAAATGTCAAGTAAAGCATAGATACAGCATAGATCTAAGCAAACAAATAGAGAAAGAACCTCGAATAGCTTTGGGTTTCGGAGAAGCCCAAGAAATGAGAAAGGCTTGGAAGAAAAATCAGATCTTGAGTCGAAGAGGTCAGGAATCAGGCTCCTAAGGCTTGAATATGCCGGAGCAAAGGCCGGAGAGGCCATAGAACCAAAGATCTGAGAAGATCTGAAAGAGAACCGTCAAGGTTAAACCTCAAAAACCTCGAATACCCAAGGTCTAATGGTGGATAGGGGTGAGGATAGACCATCCATGGCCTGAGAAGCCATGGATTCCGGTGGAAGTACGGTGAAAAAGGTAGGAGGTGGGCTAGGGTTTCGAAGAACCTTGAGAGAGTTTTGAGAGACGAAAGGTTTCAAAGGAGGCTATCAGAGTGAAATGAGGGATCAGGGTAGGTCTTTTGGGTTAGAAAAAGGTACGGTATAATCCTGGTCGTTGATCAAAATGATCAACAGCTTGGATTAAAAGAAGGGACCGGGCGGGTCTTTAATTGGGTCGGGGGCTGGGTTTAAATTAGAATTGGGTTTGGTAATTTGAAATTGAAATTGGGTTAATTGGGGGGGAGGGGGGTCGATTTTAGGGCTATAATTGAAATGAAATGAGGCTAAATGTTAAATAGCCAGTTTTCCCTTTATTTTATAAAAATAGTAATAATGATTTTAAAAGCAAATTANAGAACAACAACAATTCTCAAGGAACAACAACAACAATTCTCAAAGAACAACAACAACAATTCTCAAAGAACAACAACAACAATTCTCAAAGAGCAACAACAATAATTTGCAAGGAGCTTCCATAGTCATCGATTCCATTTCCATCGTATTCCACAACTCATATGCATTTTATGTACAACAATAATTTTCCACGACAAGCCATACATGTTATTACCACAGCTGTTCCGATTGCATCACTTACTATTTCCTTCCATCATTTGTTTCACAATTCTTACCACATAGCAATTCACAATCACACACTTGATTTATTGCCAATTACTTACACCATCTTATCGAAAGACTTCACCACAAATACTCAACCATACCAATCACAAGAATTTCACAAACAATCCACATAGAAATCACATACCAAACACTCAACACCAAACAAGGTGATTTTACAAAGGTCAAAGTTAGTCGTACATACCTCGTTTAAGCTTTCCTTAATTTACTACAACGTTCCGGGAATTCTAGCAATTCCAATCTAATATGAGACATAACAAAATTGAACACAAATTAGAAAGGTATTCATGGTTTCAGCTCATTTGAGCATTTTATCAAATACTAGTTGAGCATCTTAGTTTCAAATCTCCTTTTCAAGGCTTTTCCTTCATTCCCCAACCAAATCTTTACTTATTTAGGTTAAGCAATCTTCCCACAAACCTAATTTGTACATGCATGTATACATAATGGTATTACACCCAAGAATCATACCTCAATACCCCATCTCATACCCCAAACTCGAAATTAAAGCCTAATGAATAGAATCTTACCTCTTGGATGAAGAACTTATGAATGGGCTCTTTGATTCTTGAAGGTTGATGCAAGGTTTGGATGATTATGAAGCTAGACCTCTCCTTTCTCTCTCTATATGCTCTCATCTCTCTCTAAAATCAGTAAGAAATGACCCCAAAATGAACCCCAAAGCCTATATATTGAAATGGGGTCGGGTTATAAAAATTAGAAAATAACCCTCCGATGTCGGGTCTGCTATAGCAGAACGGACCGCAAAACGAAAATGCTGGCTGCATAATGCACCGCAGAATTGGCGCCCAAAACTGGGTTACACTGGCCCAGTCTGCGACAGAAATGCGACCGCAAAGTCAGAAATGCGACAGGTTTTGCGGTCGCAGATTTGACACAGGATCGCATTTTCCAGCCTTTGGTAATTGGATCATAACTTTGCGTAGGAATGTCCAAATGACGAACGGTTTGAAGCGTTGGAAACTAGACTCGAAGACCTTTCATTTGATAGGTTATTCATCACATAAAACCTTATAATATATTTAGATATGATCGTTCAAAGTATGGACTAGTGCAAGCTCATTTGGAATTTTAGCCTATTATGAACTTCTCCTATTTTTCTTAGACTTAGGCCTTTCCTTGGACCCCAAATTACTTACCATAAGACTTATACACATATTTACCAAATCCAATTGATGTACACCATGTTAATAGCATATAAAAAAATATTATAATAAGCCTACGTGGCACCACGAGATCCTAGGTTACTTAGCGAAATTTTCCGGGGCCTTACATGTACCTCCGCAAAACATCCCAAAGCAACAAAACCATCCCGCTCCTCACCACCACTGCAATACCTGCCATACCTCAAATAACACCCCACTGCTCATCCCAGAACTCCAGAACTCCACAAATGACCACTGCCACACCCAACATAATACCCCCATCTACGTAGAGACTGTGCCACACTCCACCCAGCCCATCTCAAGCACACCCGAGTCCGATGATAAGGACTTACTCATCAGAAATCTGGCCGAAGAACTTAAAAGGTTGACTAGCAGAATTCAAGGCGTTAAAAGTAGTAAGGGAATTGAGCGGCTAAACTATGAAGATTTTGCATACAGCCCGATGTCGAACTGCCCGAGGGGTACAAACCTCCCAAGTTCGAGATGTTTGATGGTACAGGGGATCCAAGGGTCCACTTGAGAACCTATTGTGACAAGCTGGTCGGAGTGGGAAGAGACGAGAAAATCCGCATGAAGCTTTTCATGAGGAGCCTGAAGGGAGACGCTTTATCTTGGTACATTAGCCAAGATCCAAAGAAGTGGTCGAACTGGGTAATCATGGCATCTGATTTTATGAACAGATTCAGGTTCAACACAGAGAATGCACCAGATGTGTTCTATATTCAAAACTTGAAGGAGAAACCCACAGAGACCTTCCGTGAGTATGCTACTCGATGGAGATCAGAAGCTGCTAAGGTTAGGCCTGCTTTGGAAGAAGAGCAAATGAACAAATTCTTCGTTCGGGCCCAAGACCCACAGTATTATGAGAGACTGATGATGATCGAAGGCCATAAATTTTCTGACATTATCAAGCTAGGAGAAAGGATCGAGGAAGGCATCAAGAGTGGTATGGTTACGAACTTTGAAGCCTTGTAAGCTACCAATAACGCTTTACAGTCTGGTGGTACGTCCAAGAAAAGGGACGTAGGTGCTGTAATGGTTGCACAAAGAACCAAATCCCCGGTCAAATACCAAACATATCCAATGCCTCCACCCACATATCAACCACTCCAAATTACCAAGCACCCTCACCCTCTTACCATACTCCACCACCCACTTATTAGGCAGCTCTACCTCCCGCATATCAGCCCACTTCACCCAAATACTCCCAACCAGCGCATGTTTACCAAGCCTACAACACCCAACCATCCCACTATCAATCACCTCCCCCACGTCAAAGCTTCCCTAGACCTCGACCAAATTTCGACCGTAGACCTCCCAAATAGTATACCGCCATTGCTGAACCAATTGACCAGCTGTACGAAAGACTCAAAGCCACTGGTTATGTCACCCCTATCCCTACTATAACACCTAAAAACCCTTCTCGGTGGGTCAATCCAAATAAATCCTGTGCATACCATTACGGCATGAAAGGACATACCATATATGAATGCCGCTCTCTGAAGGATAAGATCCAGACTTTTATTGACAATAAGTTCATTGTAGCAAAGGAGCCTGCTCTAAATGTCCGCAATATCCCTCTGCCAGACCACAAGGGCGGAGGTGTTCAAATGATCGAGATAGAGGATGACTGGGACCCCAAGGGATCAATTAGTTTAATCACAGAAGGCGACGATCCAAAGAAGCCAGTAGTCACCCTCAATCCGATTGTGGTCCAGATTCAGCCTTCTGGGGACGCCGAGGTAAATATGTCCATGCCACTCGAGTTTGATGCATCACCCTCTACAAAGACGCCAGCACCAGTTGAGGTCGAATTCGTGTTTCCAGCAAAGGCACCTACACCATTCGAAGTTAAAGTTTTACCGCCCAAGGGCTTGCTCCGTTCGGGGTAAAGATAGCCACTCCAATTCCAGTGACAATGTCAGCCATAACACCGTTCCATACAAAGGCTATACCATGGGACTACACAACCGAGGCCAGAAGAAAGGGGAAAGTCAAGTTCGGGAAAGCTATTGCAGCACAGGGCATGACGAGGACTGGTAGAGTTTACACCCGGGAACATCTGCCAGAGTCAAGCAAATAGGCTTCTAGTCGACCAACCATCACTGAAACTGGGCCCGATGATCTTTGGAGAAAGATACAAGCAAAAGAATACTCAGTCATTGATCAGCTGAACAAAACACCGGCGCAGATTTCTATCCTCGTCTTGCTACAAAGTTCCGATGCACACAAAAATGCCTTGTTAAGAGAATTGAGCGAGGCATATGTACCGAGCAACATCACTGGCGGAGAGATGGCGAATATGGTGGGCCAGGTATTGGAAAGCCACAAGATCACTTTCCACGAAGATGAGCTGCCGCCAGAAGGGTTGAGTCACAACAAGGCATTGCATATCACCATACAGTGCGAAGATTATTTTATCACCAGAATCCTGATTGACGGAGGATCCAGCCTCAACATTTGCCCACTGGTGACACTCAGGACATTAGGAAAGGGGCTTCATGAGATCAAGGATGGGGCCATCAATGTCAAAGCTTTCGACGGATCCCAAAGGTCTACTATTGAGGAGATTAGCTTGTGTTTGCAAATGGGGCCTACTTGGTTCGATGTTGACTTTCAAGTGATAGACGTACCAGCATCTTAAAATCTGTTGTTGGGACGACCATGGATTCATGCCGCTAGGGCTGTAGCCTCAATACTACACCAGGTAGTGAAGTTTGAGTGGAATCACCAAGAGGTGATCATTCACGGCGACGGTAGCAATCCCATATACAATCGCCAGACTACCCCAGCAATCGGAGGCAGAAGAAAGATAGGTGGGGAAACTTACCACCACATCGAGTGAGTCAACACCGTTGATAAAGACAAATGGTGGGACAACAAAATTGAAAGCATTCTAAATTGGAGAGGATATGAACCTGGCAGGGGACTTGGCAAGAATCTCCAAGGAATCACTAAGCCCATCAAGCTCAAAAAACATGGCACCACCTTCCGATTGGGGTATGAGTATACCTGGAAGGAATTCAACGACTGGTTGCCACCATGGCGCGGTCCTTACTATCCGTTAGAGCAGCCAATACCCCATTTGGAGCAGACTTTCCAGCCGGCCGAGGTTATCTACGGGTCAGAAGAAGAAGAAGAAGCATTGACAGCAGTGAGGAATTTGTTCCTGGAAGACGATGATATGGATTGTTGTGTCGTTTTCGAGGAGGAGGGGGAGGAAGGCCCTTCCATACAAGCTGTAAGCAGAGGAGCATGCCTCAATAACTGGAC
>NW_017674058.1:0-10303 GCF_001879085.1 Nicotiana attenuata | reverse complement strand
GGTAGTTGAATACCCGACATGGTTAGCCAACATTGTGCCAGTACCAAAGAAGGACGGGAAAGTCAGAGTTTGTGTCGACTACCGGGACCTCAATCGAGCCAGCCCGAAAGATGACTTCCCCATGCCAAATATACACATCCTGATTGACAATTGCGCTAAGCATGAGCTACAGTCATTCGTGGATTTTTTCGCCGGTTACCACCAGATCTGGAAGGATGAGGAAGATGCTGAGAAAACGGCTTTCATTACGCCGTGGGGAATGTACTGCTACAAGATGATGTCGTTTGGCCTTAAGAACGCAGGGGCCACCTACATGAGGGCCATGACTACCATTTTTCACGATATGATACACAAGGAGATCGAGGTGTACGTAGACGACTTCATCATTAAGTCAAAGAAGGCCACTGATCACATGGAAGATTTGAGGAAATTCTTCAATAGACTGCGAAGGTACAACCTAAAGCTGAATCCCGCGAAGTGTGCATTTGGGGTTCCAGCTGGAAAATTGCTTGGGTTTATTGTGAGTCTTCGGGGAATCGAACTGGATCCATCAAAGATCAAAGCCATTCATGAATTGGCACCGCCAAGGAACAAGAAGAACGTAATGAGTTTCTTGGGGAGATTGAACTACATCAGGCGGTTCATAGCACAATCTACAGTTATCTGCGAGCCAATCTTCAAGATGTTGAAGAAGGATGTCGCCACCGAATGGACTGATGACTGCCAGAAAGCTTTCGACTGAATCAAGGAATACTTGTCAACACCACCAGTCTTAGTCCCGCCTGAACCAGGTAGACCTCTGTTACTCTACATCACAGTGTTAGATGGTGCCTTCGGTTGCGTCCTGGGGCAGCATGATGAAACGGGAAAGAAAGAACAGGCCATCTATTATCTCAGCAAGAAGTTCACTCCGTACGAGGCCCGATATTCTCTGCTAGAACGCACTGTTGTGCTCTAACTTGGGTGGCTCAGAAGTTGAGGCACTATTTCTGTGCCTATACTACATACCTCAAATCAAGGATGGATCCTTTGAAATACATCTTTCAGAAGCCCATGCCCACCGGCAAGCTAGCCAAGTGGCAAATCCTGTTAAGTGAATTCGACATTGTCTACGTAACTCAGAAAGCTGTCAAGGGACAGGCACTAGCAGATCACTTGGTCGAAAACCCCGTGGATGGAGAATACGAACCCCTAAAAATGTATTTTCCTGACGAAGAGGTATAATTTATAGGAGAAGACATTGCAGAATCCTATGATGGCTGGAGAATGTTTTTTGACGGAGCAGCAAATTTCAAAGGAGTTGGCATAGGAGTAGTCCTAGTATCAGAAACCGGTCAGCATTATCCGGTGTCTGCCAAACTCAGCTTCGCGTGCACCAGCAATATGGCTGAGTATGAAGCCTGCATCCTAGGGCTGAAGATAGCCATTGATATGAACGTTCAAGAGTTGCTAGTGATTGGAGATTAAGACTTACTCATACATCAAGTCCGAGAAGAATGTGCAACCAAGAACTCCAAGATACTCTCGTATCTGCATCACGTACATGAGTTGAGGAAGAGGTTCACAAAGACAGAATTCCAACATGTTCCCAGAATCAAGAATGAATTTGCCGATGCATTGGCTACCCTGTCATCCATGATACAACATCCAGACAAAAACTTCATTGATTCCATTCCAGTAAAGATCCATGATCAGCCAGCCTATTGTGCCCACGTTGAAGAAGAGGCGGACAGAAAGCCTTGGTTTCATGATATCAAGGAATATTTAGCAAAAGGAGAATACCCAGAACATGCAAACACTACTCAGAAGCGCACACTTCGAAGGTTGTCCAATAATTTCTTTCACAGCGGAGGAATCCTATATAGGAGGACTCCTGATTTGGGACTATTAAGGTGTGTCGACGCAAAAGAAGCATCCAGTCTATTAGAGGAAATTCATGCCGGGACCTGCGGTCCACATATGAATGGTTTTGTTTTAGCAAAGAAGATACTCCGGGTTGGTTACTTTTGGATGACTATGGAAACAGACTGCATCCAGTATGTCCGAAAATGCCATCGCTCTCAGATACATGCAGACATGATCAAGGTACCCCCAAACGAGCGTAATGCAACAAGCTCACCATGGCCGTTCGCCGCCTGGGGAATGGATGTTATCGGACCAACCGAAACTGCCGCATCAAACGGACACAGGTTTATCCTAGTGGAAATTGATTATTTCACCAAATGGGATGAAGCAGCATCTTACAAAGCAGTAACCAAGAAACTCGTGGCAGACTTTGTCCGCGACCGCATCGTTTGTCGACTCGGGATTCCAGAGTCAATCATCACTGATAATGGCTCCAACCTCAACAGTGACCTGATGAAGGCCATGTGTGAAACCTTCAAGATCAAACACAAGAATTCTACAGCCTACAGACCTCAAATGAACGGAGCCGTAGAGGCCGCCAACAAGATATTAAGAAGATACTAAGGAAAATGATAGAAAAGCATAAGTAGTGGAACGAGAAGCTATCATTTGCTTTATGGGGGTACCGCACCACAGTCTGCACATTAATCGGGGCAACCCTCTATATGTTGGTTTATGGTACAGAGGCAGTCATTCCCGCCGAGGTGGAAATTCCCTCCTTAAGGATCATATAGGAAGCAGAACTCGACGATGCAGAGTGGGTGAAAAGTCGTTACGAGCAGCTAGATCTTATAGATGGGAAGAGAATGAATGCAGTTTGCCACGGTCAGCTTTATCAGAACAGAATGTCCAGAGCCTTCAACAAGAGAGTCAAGCCAAGACAGTTCACACCGGGGCAGCTGGTGTTAAAGAAAATTTTCCTGTATCAAGATGAAGCCAAAGGGAAATTCTCCCCTAACTGGCAGGGTCCATACATGGTTCACCGGGTTCTAACAGGAGGAGCCCTACGGAGAAGTTTGGCCAAAACCTATCAATTCAGATGCAATCAAGCGCTACTATGTGTAATCTTTGTGCTTTTCCTATATGATGTAATTTGAACTACGTCTGACGTGATTCCCGTTTAAGAGGGGATACGTAGGCAGCCTAATGGGTTCGGTCACAATTCAATAAAATTTTCATTTTCCCCGCAATTGGAAACTGGGGCAGAATTTTGAGGAGGACCCTCAAAATTCCAAAGTAATTTCAGTCGATCATCGCAAGCAGCCGCCAGAAGTATCAACCCATTAAACTGGGCAGAATTTTGAGGAGGGCCCTCAAAATTCCATAGCAGGAGAGGTTGCAACGTCCTGAACCACATCACAGTCGTCGGTTCATCAAAAAAGCTATTTCTTAACTATATACTTATGTCATATCTTTTTACAAACTCATGCATGTTTATTATCGAAATCGCTTTGTTCAGCAACGCTACCCCAATGGTACATAGCATAACACTATGTCAAAGCCGAACAGGTCAAGCAAGGCCAGCAAGGATACGAACTAACCTCCCCTCTACAAAACTCACGATTTTTCTTTGGATGCAGGCATTTGGATTACAAAAGCATATGACATACTACACACCCACAAGACAAACATCGATTCGTGAATTCAACTCTCAAGATTGTTGCACTTACCGACTGGTCAGCCCAGCACGCCAGGAATATCCTATATATCACAGTATCCCCAGCGATCATGACATCGAAACTTGCTATCAGCTAAGAAACTCTATTACCATCTGCATACACTGCATTGCATAAGGCTACCATTCGGCCTTCCGAGACTAAACATTGTCTCCATCTGCATACACTGCATTGCATAAGGCTACCATTCGGCCTTCCGGTACTAAACACTGTCTCCACCTGCGTACACTGCATTGCATAAGGCTACCATTCTGCCTTCCGAGACTAAACATTGTCTCCATCTGCCTAAGCTGCATTGCATAAGGCTACCATTCTGCCTTCCGAGACTAAACACTGTCTCCATCTGCATATTTTTTTTTTTGCATGGCTAAAAGATCGCCACTTTATTTTACATTTGCATGGCTGAAAGATCGCCACTTTATCTATATCCTGCATGGCTGAAAGATCGCCACTTCATTTTACATTTGCATGGCAAAAAGATCGCCACTTTATCTACATTTGCATGGCTGAAAGATTGCCACTTTATTTACATCCCGCACGGCTGAAAGATCGCCATTTTATCTACATCCTGCATGGATGAAAGATCGCCACCTATTGCATCTCATGGGCTGAAAGATCGCCAAACAGTGCATGTCATAGGCTAAAAGATCGCCAAATCATCTGAGGGCGTCATTGTTCGGAGGCATCATTCACATAGCCCAAGAACACCATGTTATGGCTTGAAGATCCCTTTAATTTCGCACATCATTATTCAAAGGCATCATGGTTCGGAGACATCATTCTCAGAGCCCGAGAGCATCATTTCATAGCCTGCGAATCTTTTATTATATGCTTCATGGCCCAGGACATCATGGTCTAAACACGTCAGGTAAATCGGCGAGCAACGGCCATCTCGGCAGGAGCGATCCCGCTCCGGTGCCCGCAGCCCTACTAAACCTTAACTATTCATCCCAACCGGAATATTGCATCTGTTCTTGAAAGGTTTCCGTCGGCATATTCCGCCGACAGGTCCCGAACTACATATGGCCTGATTCCTGTAAGACCAGGGATATGTAAGCAGCTCAGAAGCCGGGGCACGGCCAAATTTCTTCAAAACATTTCGTTCGGTCAAAATTGGTCATCATGTCTTTACCCGACAACTCTTTCATCCTTCCCGGGTAAAAAGGGGCAGCTGTTGATACCCAATTTTTCCCTGTATATTTTTTTTATATGCAAAATATCTTTGAAACAGCATATATACGCATATATAAGTATGTCCAAGCATTTTACTATTTTTTCCCATAATTCTTAAGGTTTTAAACTGATTTATTTCCTTTTTCCTCCATAAAAGCCCAATGATTATTTTCAAAATTATTACTTTTTGGTAATTTAATTATTAGGATTTTATATTTTTACTTAAATATAGCTAACGTAATTTTGTACATTGATGAGTGGTGATTTTACCACTCAATCTAGTCTCTTTTCCTTAGCTTTTATGTCCTTTTGACTATAATATGAGGTCGTTTATGGTGTGTATTGTTAGATTTTCAGGTAAATGATGCTACGAAGTGATTTGAATTGAAGTGAAGTGGAATTGAGCAAAAGAGAGTGAAAACATGCAAAATCTTCCAGTGATTCCGCTTCTGCAGAAATTTGGTCGCAGAAGCGACCCCGCTTCTGCATGAAAGTTACCGCTTCTGCGATGGAGGCCTGGATTAGAAGAAACCGCATCTGCGAAAGGAGGGACGCAGAAGCGATCCCGCTTATGCGAGGAGATAACCGTTCTGCGGAAATGGCTGAGTACGGAAGAAATCGCATCTGCGGTTGTAGTTTCGCTTATGCAAAGTCGCTTCTGCGACTTTTGCACCGCATCTGCGAAACTGTGTTGTACAGAGCCATCCTCTTCTGCGATTATTAATCCGCATCTGCGTGAATTGTTCCACAGATGCGAAAGTCGGGCATCAGATTTGGCAAATTAGTCATTTCACATTTTCTAAACCCCAAACCATTTTTATACTCGTCCAAGCAGACTTTTTACACATCTTTGGCATATCTTTGACTTATTTTCAGTTGATATAGCTAGAGAGAACAAGTATTGAAGCTAGGGTTTTGCACACACACCTGGGTTTTGAAGATTGAAGCTTTTTGGTTGAGTATTTCTTACCCATTTATGTTGCTTTCTTCATTTCCTTGCTTTGTATTGAATATTTAAGTGTGTAGTATTTATTTCCAACACTTGAATCTTTTTTATGGAAATACNTTAACATAAACTCGCTCATATTTGTAAAATCATGAAATACATTGGATCGTTACTTGAGTGTAATTCCCGATGCAACCATACTTGTAGCCATTGATCATTTTACTTGCTTTCTAGGTTAGTTTACATTTCCGCATTTAGATATAAAACATTTTCAAAACCAAATTCTTATTATTTGGCATTGCGCGATAAGCGATAATTTTCTTACATTCCTAATCGCCTACACATTGTTCTCTGTGCGATTCGACCCCGACTCGTAGTTGGGTAAATGATATTGCATGCGACCGTGTCTATTACTTTTTAGTAGTGGATTTGGACGTCATCATACATTTTTAAAAATTTATTTAGTATTTTAAAAAAGCTAAATTGCATATAATTGCAATATTAGCCTATTTTAAGATTTAATTGCTTTTATAATTAAAAAATTGGCTCCGGTATTTTTAATCTAATATCTATATATTATTAATTAATTTAGTACCTTTAATTCGTTTCCAGAAAATATTTTACTTTTTTGTAGAAAATAAATAAGGGGAAATGGCTATTTAAATGTTAGCCAGTTTTTATTCCAATTTTGGCCGGATTTGGCACCCATGATCCAACCCAATTTCAATTTCAAATTGCCCAGTCCAATTCCTAAACTACCCGACCCACAGCCCGTCTAAACGACCCGCCCGGCTCCCCTTTTAATCCCAGCCGTTAATCCAACAGATCAACGGCTCACGTTCTCCCTTTCCTTTTTTAATTTACCAACACCCCCTAAACCTAAATCATTTTTCACCTACCAGCCGCCTCTAAACCCTTCCATTCTCTCAAACTCTCTCAATCACTCTCAAAAACCCTAGCCGCCATCTCTATCTCCACCAATTCCAGCCTAAAGCCACCGGAATCCATGGCTTCCAAGGCCGTTAGAGTCCTATTCCCACCCCCTATAACTCTTACACGCCTGGTTTTTGAAGGTTCAGGGCGTGACCACGACGAAGCTTGGTCCAGGCCTCATTTGATTCGAGTTCTGTGGTCATCTCCAGCCTAGCTCCGGCATGCCATGGCTGTTCGAGCCTGATTTTGATTTCTCCGGCTTAGATATGTGACTTTTCCAAGCCTTTCTCACTACTGAGGTTCTTTTGAAACCCTAACCCTTCGAGGTTTTTCAGATTCCTTTAGATCCGTTGTGCATATATGCTTCCCCTAAGCTTTTAAACGATTTTTCTGGCTTTTCTTCCCAAAAACTACTTTCAAAACCATTTCTTTTTCGATCTAGGGTTTTCTGAAAGTATTTTAATGTTTCTCTGACTTTCTTTTTCCTTTTTGTCTGTATTCGCCTCTACTGTGTTCTTGTATTTTCTTCTATCGTGTTCTTGTATGCTTCTTGTATATTTCTTCTACTGTATTTTCCTATATAGTGTTCTCGTATGCTCTTTCTACTGTATTTTCCTCTAATGTGTTCTTGTGTGTTTCTTCTACTTCCATTATTATGTTCTTAAAGTGTTTCTTATTAAGTTCTATCTACTGAGCTTTGTTTAAGTTTCTTCTAAAACTTCTTAGCATGCTTTTTCTACTGTTCTTATCAATTTTTCCCGTTACGTTTCATATTAGCTTCTTCTACTCTATTTTTCCTTTGAGCTCTTCTATTGTGTTCTGCATGTCACTTTTCTATCATGTTTTCTCATGAGTTTCTGTTGCTGAAAGAAATATGTTAGAGTTTCAGTTCTTCTCTGAGGCTTCTGAACCTGTTTTAATTTAATTACTTGCCCTCTCATCTTTGCACTCGATTGATGGTGGAAACCCTAGAATTTGGGGGTTCTTCCGAGTTTGGCTATGTGATTTGCTTGAACTAGGGTTTTATTTCAAAAACCCCTAACTCTTTCAGACCAATTTCGAGTCTCTGAACTGAGTTTGGAAATCCTTGTTTTCATACGATTCTGACTTTTTGCTAAATTCTCCTAAGACATTTTGCATTGGACCTTTTGTTTGCTACTGGATACTATTTCTCTTCTGCGTTACTGATTTATGTGACAGCCATTACCTACTGATTTTTGCAAAGGCATGACATCTTCTTTCAACTCAACACGTTTGTATGCTTTTTATATATGAAAAACTTCCCTCTAAAAAGGCTTTCAAAGTTGTGACCAGTTCAGACTTCCTTCTGAGCAAGTCTGATTGATTTCTTTCCATTATTTGCTGATTGCCTTGTGATTCGACTTAATAAAAAAAAACCTTTTCTCATATTTTCTGACTCGGTTCATTCATGGACAATAATTGCAAAATCTCAGACCCTTTTGATTTACTGGCTACTAATTGATTTTCTTACCTTCTTTGTACAACCGTGTATTTCAAATTCTGTCCTTAAATAACTCTCTCATGTATTTACCCCTAATTTCCTACTTTGCACAAAGTGCTTAGCTAATTTCTTTCCTTAAATAGTTCTTACCCGTTTGAATCTGAATTCCTTGATTAAAAGAAGTCTTGTGTGATTGATTCTTAATTGATACTCAGTTCCTTAACTGTTTTCTTACCTTATTTCCACCTGATTTTCACACTATAAATGCACAACTTTTACACAAACTCAAAAAAAGAAGAAAAGAGAAAACATACAGTCTTCCTGACTTACACTTATACACAATAATATTCTCTCTTCTTCTCTGCACTGTGGCCTGTTTACAAGACTTACTGTTTTTCTCTACTTGATTATTTGAAACCGGTATGTCCTGATTTAAGCTTCAGCATCACAACAATGCGTTTATTTATAGTTTGTGTATCCATGTCTATTTGCTATTTCTGTAGAGCTTAATATTTCAATTAGCATGCTGCTTTCTTTCTGTTTGTTTCTGCTATTAATCCATATTCCCTACCCCCTTATGTGTTTGAGCATATGGTTCAAGACATGGCAATATGTAAGTTATTGTCCATGAATTAAACTTGATCCTTTGGGATCCTAATTGCTAACAGCGTGTTCCAACAGGCTGTGGGTGTGCCAGCATTTCCCATTGCTGGGTATGCCCACCAGCCTGTCTTTGCTTCTTTACCACCTCCCCTATGCCCCTATGTATACTGGTTTGAGTTGTTTCCCTTTTCCTTTCCCCTCTCAGAACTCTGTTTCTGCACTTGCACTCTCTCTTAGTCCCTAAGTTCTGCCCCCCTCTTGTGAGCCTTGCCTTGGGACCTTGAGTTCCCTCTGAACTTGGACACTTGAGGGCTGGCCCTTCCACACTGCACTATGTCTTAATCTGGTGATACATTTGGGTGTGAGCACTGCCCGGAGTCCACATGAGGCTCTTAGGGAACTCTGACACAACCAAATGGGAGAAAGGCTTTGGATCATGATCTCTTCGGAGTTGGTTTACTTCATACTTCAGACAGGAAGCCTGAATCAGGCTCTCCTTGGTTGTACTTTTTTAATTTCTGATGTATTTTCTTTTATCTTCATTCTGGGCTGTAATAATTTTGTAATAACTCTTGGGGATGGCTAGTGAAAAAGGGAGGGGATAGCTATGTATGCGAAGGGTAGATAACTTGCATATAGGTGTATTTCTGAATTTCTGCACTCTCATATAGATATCCTGCCTATAGGTCATTTCTGAATTTCTGCACTTCTCATATAGATACCATTTCTGTAGGAATTCTGCATTCTCTCATATAGATACCATGTCTATAATTATATGAAAATCTGAATCTTGCATAGGCACATAGAACACATGCCTATAGGTCTTTCTGAATCCTGCATATACATTCTTCATCAGGCAATCATGTTTATAGGTCTTAATCAATCAACTGCAACTAGATATCTTTTTCATAGGCTTTAAAATGAAATTCAGCACCTAGATATCATGCTTATAGGTTTTCTACATTTTACCATGTCTGTTAAAAGGGGTTTAAATCAACACGCATAGAAAGCATGTCTATAGGAGTTATTAATCAAGTCTGAGTCGTGTCACTCGCTCATAAGTCTAAAACCAGTAATAATGACGACCATCAGTTGCAGAACTTATGATCTCTTGCTAAAACTTGCTTTCTTTAATAACTGACGACTTTCTTAAATCAGTATGTATTCAGTTTATTTCATTGTTTCTGAAAATCAGTAGATATCATGCCTATAGGACCCTCGTCCAACACCTAGGCAAGCCTTAGGGCTAAAATTATAAACTGAATCAGATTTTTATTAGCTACAACCAGCAGGCAGTCCTGATTCGGTCTTCTTATCTGAACTATGTAATAAATTAGTCTGCCTCAACCTTTAAGTTTAATCAGACCATTAAACAGTATGTGTAAGTCATGCTAAATTAT
Source organism: Nicotiana attenuata (assembly GCF_001879085.1). Taxonomy (NCBI): domain Eukaryota; kingdom Viridiplantae; phylum Streptophyta; class Magnoliopsida; order Solanales; family Solanaceae; genus Nicotiana; species Nicotiana attenuata. The sequence continues at coordinate 205 of NW_017674058.1, read as the reverse complement.
GTGCTTTCTTTGGTTTAAAGGAGGTCTATCTGAGCCCTTCACTTGTTTATGTGCTTTCCCCCCAACTTGCTATACGTGTTTTTGTATGCCGCCTTAGAGTTTTTGCCTTTGAAACTATAAACAAGCCTAATATCCCTTCCCCTTAGGATTAGTAGTCCTAACTGCCTCCTGGACTGATAGGATTGGGGTGGGTAATAGCATGCAA
>NW_017674057.1:99007-110282 GCF_001879085.1 Nicotiana attenuata | reverse complement strand
TTCTCAAAGTTCTCAACTTCTTTGACAATTTCATCAGGTATGTCATCTTCTTCTGAGTCAATGTCCATTTATTGCATTGTCTCATTGCATGTCACAGTCATTGGTTCATCGAGATAAGTAATAGTAATGCTGTATAGGTAAAGTAAGGAGGAAAACGATAGAAATAAATATTAATTCATTGGAAAAATCAAACATGCTTTGATAAATTGAATAATTGTTTTGAACATTGAAGATCTTATTGCGGAGATTGAAAAATGCGAAAGAAAATCATTCAGTAAATAAAACAGTGAATAATGCTTGTTTTAGCCTTGCTACCCCGAGGCTCGTCGGGCTCTGGTGGTCCTGATGGTCCAATTGTTGAGGTGTGCCCCTCTGGATCTTGTGAAGCAAGATGATGATGCTAGAGTGCATGAACTAACCTTTGGGGAGGGGAATAACAAAACAAAACCAAAAATAAAACAAAAAGTTAAACAAGTTAGTGAGGATCATAAAAAGTATTGCAATATTTGAACACGTAGTGCAGGAATGTAAAGCGTGTCCTAATTTGGGAACATCGTTGTGCCCGAGGTGGGCCTAGCGACAAGTTGATTTTGAGAACTTGGAATGCTATGCCTCATTTCATTGATAAAGATAAGACGAATCACAAATTGACATTAAATAAACAGGAAATGAAAGTTACTAATGGCCATTGGCCTTGTTACATTTTAAAGCAAAAAAGATAAACTCCTATCTACTTGGTCCCAGAAGGACCTTCCCCAGATTCGGCATCCTTGGCTCCGTCGAACAGCTTCCCCAACTCGTGCAGTCTTAGCAACAGGTATGCTCTGGCTTGATATCCACCTTCAGACCCTTTAGCCTCTTGACAATCTTCAACCCTTTTGAGAAACTTTCTTTCCAATTCCAATATGCCTCGCTCCAAGTATCCTACCCTTTTGTTAGCGTTGGTGGCCATGTCTTTCCATTCCTCGATCAGCTTCTGGTTCGACTCTTGTATTTTGCGATGTTCGCTTTCGCACTTCTGGATCCTTTTGCGCAACTGGTTGTACATGACTTGCGCCTCGGCTTTTTCATCTATAATCATGTCGCCTCGAACAAACCCTGGCTGGCCCAAACAATCATGATTATCTTCCAACTAACCTGAATAGAATGGAGTACAATCGGCGTGGTATCTGTCTGGCTCTATGGTGTCTCTCCCCATTACGATCTTGCTATGCCACATGTGTTGGGCTTGGCACTTGTAGGGACTATCATCGCCTTGGAAGTCGGCTCGAAAGTGGCTTATCTTGTCGACCCTGGGTATAACTTGCTTCCTACCAGCTTGCCTCATAACTCGCAGAGGGACTTAAGGGTAGGTTCCCCTGAGACCAATTAGTATCAGGAAAGGTGCGTCTCTGGATCGGGCGATGAACTCCTCTGTCGGAAACCATTCGAACATCCACTGAACCTGTTCTTCGGTCAGATTATCAAATAGCTTAACCCATCCTTTAGCATCCTCGAGCTGAGCGAACATGTCCGGGATGTAATTCATTCGCTTTGGATGGTGGAAAGCGATGTGATCATCCCAGTCCCTATGCTGAATTTCTTGTCGATATTCGCCCTTTTGGAGATGCTCTATGAGCCAAAAGGGCGAAGTGTTTCGCTCCTTGTTGACACTTCTCTAAGGCTCGGTATATGTCTGCAATAATCATGGGTACAATGCTGAATGCCTGCCCACCAATCCCCTCTATTAGGGTTTTGGTTACCGTAGCCAGCCTAGTGTGAATTCTACCTTTCTTCGTCGGAAATACAATCAGACCCAGGAAACAAAATATGAAGACGAAAACCCTGCGATGGATGTGTCCCAAGGATGTGATGGCAAACTCGCCAGAGTAGGTACGGTAAGATTTGCTGTGACCGTACCTTTCATACAAGTAGTCAAAAGGGATGTATGAATCCTTCAAGCATGTTAATTCTGGATTCTTCTTCAAACCCATCATTTTAAGGAAGCCCCTGCCTTTGCGATTCTCAGTCATTAGCAAGCCCGGAGTTTCCCATACTAGACCGGCCAGTCCTCCTATCTCCTCCAGCAAAGGTGTCATTTTAATGCCCCCAAAGCGGAATACGGCCCTTTCACAATCCCAAAACAACGTGGCAGCTTCTATGATCATGTTATTGGGTTGGATCTCCAGGAGGGATGGTAGATTTCCCAGATATTTTCTGACGAGATTTTGATTACTAGAGTGTAAATGTTTCCACCAGCTTAGCAACCTTGGGTGGATGTTGGTGACCATGCCGAATCTGGGGACTTCGTGCCTCATATTTCTGCAAGGCCAATAAGGTTTGACCCTTCCCCCACCGGACTCAACTATTTAACATCAATGATTAGCATGAAGCATATGTGATGACGTCCGTTTTGGGTTTAGGAAAACCCACTGGACTTTTGGACAAGGCTATCTTAAAAGATCATTATGGGGACAGCATAACTGATCCGGCTAGGTTTGACCATGATGCTTGCACAATTTGAACAGAGTAAGGTTTCTATGGGGTTTTAGACTGGTACCCTTGAGCGGACAACTCAAGGGGGAAGGCTCGGAACTGTCGACTATACCGGTGATCGACTAGTTTTATCACAAATGTGCCTTTCCGAATTTAGGGGGTAATGATATAGGAAAAGCGCAACCACTCATTATAAGCGTTGCTATAGTATTTGTTTTGGCACGAGTGGAGTATGATGTTGAGCATGATTATGCAATAATTGAAAGCATGTTGACATGTATTTGCATATTAAGAAAGCGATAAATACAGCAGTTTTCATAATTTATAGCAACAAAGGAAAGAAACAAAGGAGATACGTCAGTTTTGCTTCTAAAGAAGAAATTAAATGCTTAAAGGAATTAAATAGATAATTGCACATAGGGAGAGGTACAAATTCACAAAAATAATCTGAAATGGTAAAAGCCTAAAAATCCCCAGCAGAGTCGCCATGCTGTCGCACCCCCTTTTTCTCGCGAAATCGGGTTTATGACATTTGGTTGGGACAACTCTTTCCTTTTGGGTAAGGGGTTTTGCAATTTTGAAGAGTCGCCACCTAACGATATTAAGGTGCGTTAGGCCACCTATGGGGTTCAACTACAACTACGTTTGATAACCAGAGATTGGGTAAGGGCTTGAAATTATCCCAAGGGGAAGGTGTTAGGCACCCCTCGGGATCCACTAGTGTGGTTCTCGGCCAGATAGTTTTGTGAATTTGTGCAATTAACAAGTAAACAAATAAGGCTCAAATAATAGGGGATTTTAAATACACAAGTGTTTGAAAACGATTAAATAAAGCAGGGTTTCGAAAAGAGTTATAATCTAAGCATGCTGATGAATGTAAAGGGGTCCTAGGTTTGTTTATAATATGGATCACATCAATGCAATACCCGCTAATCACTCCTTAAAAGAGGGGATACACATGGTATTAGCGCACCGGTCATTATATCTCTATCTACCCTTCCCACCCCGTAAAGGTATTAAAGCGCGGATTGGTTTTGACCTCTATTGCGTGCTATTACCCGTCCCATTCCTATCAGTCCCGGAGGAACTATAGGAATACTATTACTACAAGAGGGAGGATTTTAGGCTAACTCTTAGGTTTAAAGGTAAAAAGGCTAAGGCAACATACAAAAACACGTAGGATTGCATTTAAAGGGGAAACATGTAAGCAATTAGAAGGCTCAAATAAACCTCTGCAAATAATGCATATAAATAGCACGACTCGAGCACAGTTAAAGTCTTAATTTTTTAGGTCCTATAGCAGGGGATTTGAGTCAGAACCAGATTCATTATATAGCTCAGATAAGAAGTCTGAATCAGGCTTGCCTGTTGGTTGTAGCAAGTGATAAATAACGATGGCAGTTCCAGTTTTATTCAAGTAGTTACCTAAGGCTTGCCTAGTCGTAATAATGATATCCTATGAGCACAATATCTATATTGATTAGGAATGTAGTAGAGCAGTGATTAACTTTAAGCAGACAACTTAAGATCCTATAGACATGCTTTCTAACGGTATTAAGTCGAGCAAGTGTTTGAGAAACTTATTAAAGAAGCGGCAGATTACTAAATTAATCCAATTCAGAATAATAACATGAGCTAGACGGCTTTTCCAACTAAATTATTTTAAATTCTATAGGCATGATTTCTATCATAGCTATTTAGATCCTATAGGCATGGTATCTAGGTGTGTTAAAGATGACTTGGGACTTATAGGCGTGATTTCTAAAGGAAACGAGTTTGGATACATGCTGTAACGAAAGTTGAGCTTCAATTACTTTACATCCTACAGGCATGATGCCTAATGGTAGAGCTGTTTTTTAACCCTATAGGCATGTTACCTATTATTAAAGCCACTTATGTCCTATAGACATGATTTCTAGTTGTGTGAAAGTGAAGCATGCAGAATTTATTTTACACAAAGCACGGATCCTATAGGCATGTTATCTAACAGACCAGACTTGAAGCAAATAGACTCTATAGGCATGTTATCTACCCAATCCACCCACAATGTACAACTACCCACCCTTTTCACTAATCCCCCGATATTGTTTACAAATTATTATGGTCCCAATGATTGAATTACAAAAGAAGTGCAGAAATAAGAAATTACAACCAAAAGAAGCCTGATCTTGAATCCCTATATAATTAATCACTTCAATGCCAATGTTTCAAAGCCTTTCTCGTACCTGAGTGTGTCAAAGTTCCCTAAGGATCTCAGGGGATCCCAGGCAGTGCTCACACCTAGGTTTACATAACCAAATAGAATGAGTGCAATGTGGAAGGGCTAGCTGCAGTGTGGAAGGGCTAGCCCTTATGTGTCCAAGATCAGAAGGAACTCAAGGGTCCCAAGGCAAGGCTCACACAAGAGGGGCAGAATCTAGGTTCTAAGAGTATAGTGGAAGTGCAGAACAGAGATTTGTAAAAACTAGGTTGGGAATAGTAAGTGGTAAAGGGTGTTTTGAAAACAGTTGTAGTAGTGAAGCAAAATCAGAAATCATTCAAAGGGGCAAGGGATTATAGGATTCATTGTATAACCCCAGTAGGGGTCTGATTTGGTCATGCACAGCAATAGCTGATGCTGGCATGGACACAAACCATCCAAAGGAACACAAACACATATAGGGGATATGGGGGTTTGGGATTCATAAGGTAGCAAGTCCATAGCAAATGACTGACAGAGTACACATATAGGTAAGCATTAATTTAAAAGGGAAAGGGAACATACTACAGCATGCTAGTAATATAACTTGACTGCAGAAACATAAGCAGAGGTAGACAAGAATGAGGATCTGAAGCAACTTAAAGAAATATGTTGTTTTTGAGACTTAAAAAATTAACTAGGACATACCAGTAGAGAAGCAAAGTGCAGTAAGGAAAAGTAAGCAAGATTCCACAGTCTAGCCTTGGCTTTCAGCCGGCTAGACAAAGCAATAGCACAAGTAGCAGTAAAGAAAGAGAGAGTTTTTGAGTGTAAGTGTGTGCTCTGAACTTAAATTGTTCGTCTCTTTAAAAGAAAAGAGGGTAGGGTATTTATAGTTTTGAAAACGAGTAGAAATTAAGGTAATAAGTAAAGTCCTAACACAAACATGGAAATAATCACAATCAGAATCAATTAACACAAGTGATTCCCTTTAATTAAGGAATCACTGCTTAGCGGATACTAACAAATTTTAATTAAGGAAAGAAATCAGTTTGGGACAGATTGATTATTGCCATATAAGGGGGCAGTTAAAGCATGGAGTAAATAATCAAGTCTAAGTACAAAACATGCTTAGTTTTGGGAAAGGATTCAGCAAGGTAAGACACCACAGTAACTAAAGGAGGGGAATCAATTAATTTAAACAAACGAATACAATTAGAGTTCATAAGAAAACCTTTTATAATTAGTCGCGACATTAAAGGAGTCAGAATCAATCAAGAAAGGGTCAAGATTCTGCACCTCAACATATAAATAGCAAGGAATGAACGGCATGTAGAGTCAAACATGTTGACACAAAGAAGCAACACAAACATATAGTAGTAGCAGGAATAAGCTAGGATTCAGTTAAAAGAGATCTACTCGAAGCACTGTAGTCAACAAAGTCAAGTAGTTAAGCAGAATCAAAAGGGAAGAGAGCATAGTAACAGGTAAAGAGAGTCAGAAACAAGTAAAGGTCTCACAATAACAATAAGTGAGGAAAACCTTTTAAGAAATTAGGGCATTAACAATTGTCAAGCTTAGAGATGATAGGAACTCAAAATCAGATAAGTCAAACAAGGAAAAGAACTTAATCGAACAAGTATATACTCAAACAAACAAGGATAGTTTCAGAACTCGGATAAGACCAAAAGACCTAGGGTTTTCAACATGCTGAATCAAATAGAAGGAAAGAATAAACAAGTTGTTTGAACATAGTGAAATCATGAAACAACACCAAAAAATTAGAGAAGCGGTCTTTAAAAAGAAGTTAAGAGAAACCCTAATCGTTGAAAAATGAAGAGTCACTTTGAAAAAAATCGGAGAATCTTTGAAGAACACTTAAGAAGTTCATAGTAAGCACAGATCTAAGATAGATCTGAAGGAAAATTGAAAGGTCTTAGAGCTAGGGTTTCAGAAAACCCAGAAAAAGTGAGAAAGACTTTGAAAGTTAACGATCTAGCCAGAAAAGTCAAAGATCTGACTTGAACGGCCACGGATGGTCGGAGAAAAACCAGGGATGGCCGGAGAAAGGCCATGAATGGATGTTGAGCAAGGGCTGGAACAGATCTCTTTGAGATCTGGCCATGAAATCGCACAAACGGGCCACCATGAGATGTAGGAGGCCGGTATACACCTCAAACGGCCATTGGAGACCATGGATTAGGTGGGGATTGTGGTGGATTAGGGTGAAATTAGGTGGCAGCAGCTAGGGTTCATATGAGGTTGCAGAGAGAATTGAGAGGGAAAGGGATTCAGAGGCGGCAGGTGGCGAGAAATGATCTAGGTTTAGGGGTCGTTCAGGGTTAAAAATGAAAAGGGTGAATGATGGCCGTTGATCTGAATGATCAACGGCCTGGATTAAAGAGGGTAGGTAGGGATCTGGGTTTGGGTCGGTTCATTCAAAATTGGGTCGGGGTTTAATTAGAATTGGGCTAGGGTAATTAGGGCCTGATTTGGGTTATAACTGAAACCCAATTTGGGCTAAAATTTAAATAGCCACTTTTCCCTTTTAATTTATAAAAATAGTAGATAAATTTCTGAAAACAAATTAAAAGCACTAAAATGATCTATAATATATAATTAACAATTTAAATATAGGATCCCATTTTATAAATATGAGACAAATTTAAACCTAAAATGGCTAATATTGCAATTATGTGCAATTAACTTTAAAAAATACTGAATAAAATTATAAAAATACGCAAAAATTACCTTAGCCATATTTTGGCATAAATATAAAGATCCAATAAATGAATCATCAAAAATAATAATTTTGAACATAATTTGGGATTTTATGGATGAAAAAGGGAAATAAATCAATTTTTTAAAAACCTTTAAAAATCATGAAAAAATAATAATAAAACATTTGGACATACATATATATGTATATATATGCTACTTTGAAAGTATTTTGCATATTGAAAATATATAGGGAAAAATTGGGTGTCAACAACGAGGTGCCTCTGCTGGTCCTGCGTTCCTGTCGAATCCGGCTCGGTTGATGAGTCCCCGAGGATTCTTTCCTCGGTCTATCCTTCGATCGTTTCGAGGTGGTTACGCCTTGGGGCGTTCCTTCGATCCTCGGTGTACGGCTGATATCTTTCTTTGTTTGGCTTTGGCTCCTTTGCCAAGAGCCTTCTTGGGTATACCAAGCCCGAGGGGGCCCCCAGCTGATCGTCCTCGACCCTGATTTTTAGTTGGTATCAGCTATGAACGTCCGACCAAGTCACGGCGGGATATTCGACCAGGTTCTCTTTCCGCTGCTTCAAAGCTACCGAGCTTCGCTCATTCAGACCTTGAGTAAAGGCCTGTACCGCCCAGTCGTCGGAGACCAGGGTAGTTCCATTCTTTCCATTTGAAAGCGGGACACAAATTCCCGCAGCATTTCGTTCTCCCTCTGCTTGATTTTGAAGACGTCAAATTTCCTGGTGGCACCATGATGGCCCCGGCATGTTGAAGGAATCTGCCAACATGGCAAACGAGTCTATAGAGTTCGGGGCCAAGTTATGATACCACATCATCGCCCCTTTAGAAAGTGTTTCTCCAAATTTTTTCAGCAGGACGGACTCAATCTCGTCGTCCTTCATGTCGTTGCCCTTTACTGCACAGGTGTACGCGGTAACGTGTTCATTGGGGTCCGAGGTACCGTTGTATTTCGGAAGCTCTGGCATTCTGAACTTCTTCGGAATGGGTTTTGGGGCCGCTTCCTCTGGGAACGGCCTCTGTACGAACTTCTTCGAATCCACATCTTTCAGAATCGGGGGCGCTCCTGGAATTTGGTCCACCCTTGAGTTGTAAGTCTCGACCTTCTTATCGTTGTCTTCTATCATTTTTTTGTTCGATTCGATCCTTCTGGTGAGGTCTTCGAGCATCTCATCGACCCATTATTGCTTGACCTCTCTGGTACCTGTTCGGCCGGGGGAGCTGTCCCCGGTGCTATCGTGCTAGGAGTCTTCTGGTGACTTTGCAGCTGAGCAATAGCCAGTTGTTGTGCCTGCAACATTTTAAAAATAACATGAAGGCTAACTTTTCGTTCTTCCCGAGCTGGGGTTTTTTGGGCTTCCTGTTGGTCGCCTTGGTGTATGCTTCTGTTAGTGTGGGAGCTTATTTCGACGTGTCAAGCGTCGCATGAGATTCCGTCTGCCGGAATCGGTCCTGGCGCGTTCTCAAGATTTTGCGGCGGCTCACCAAAACCTGGAACGGCCACACCATTTTCTCCGTGGTTCTCAATATTGTTGTTTACTGAATCAGACATTTTAATCTGCAACCGAAGATCTTGGACAAGAAAAAGTGTGAACGATAACTTGCTTTATGTGATGAAACCAGCAAGAGAATGATCACTATTATTTTTAGCCTTACGGTGGGCGCCAAACTGTTTACCGTAAAAATGGTAATAACAATTAAAGTTGTTGATGGGACTCTAAAAATACGTGATCTATTTTTATGCTAGTTGTTTAATCGGATGATGCTATGTGTATGAAGTTTAGAGACGAAATGCGAGCTAAAATAGAGTTATAATAAAACCGGTGAGCTAGCCAATCGGGGCCTCGGGTTGATCGATACGAGGCCTCGAGGTCGATCCCAGGGCTTGGGCTCGAGCTATTAAAGATAATCGGGGAGGGGCTAATAGTTATAAAACAATCAGCGAAGGCTCTTTATAGCCAATGATAAGCAATAAATGAAGAACAAGTATGAATACAATAAATGAGAGCAATAATATCAAGAGAATATGTTAGAGAGAAAAGAGAATGTTCTTTTATATTTCATGTGGAGTAATTGGAGCAACGGGGCTTTATAAAATGACAAAGATCCCCTTTATATAGGAGGGGAGTGCCTTCATAGTACAAAATGCATTAGTTGTAGTGATGTGGGGATGGAACGGCTGACTGACGCCCTGATTTGGGTTCAGAGTAGCCCGCCAGTCCGTGTCAGCCCTAGCTGCTTGTCTTGGGAACCTTCCACTTCTATCAGTATCATGATCAATGCTACCATGGGATCAAGTATCGTCGACCATCGAGGAGAGATACTCGGCCACGGCCTCGAGCTTTCGAACCGGTTCCGCGGCCTCGAGCCTTCGAGGTGATCTTCCGAGTGCCTTAGTGACGAGAAATTGGACTCTCTGATTTCGCCGTATACACTAACCCACCTCGAGACTGTCATAGCTCGAGGTCAAGACTTGGCTTGCACACTGGTTTGACTTACTTTATTCTTCAATTTATATATTTAATTACTTGTTTATCAATTGGTATTTAACTAAATCATATATCTTTAAAACCACAATATAAATTTAATTATTACTCGAATTTTAGGGTAGACATAAACAGTGAACACCTTCGGTTAAATTGAAAGATCTTCCAAATGGATCATTTAAAATTAATGAAAATGTTATATGTTTTAATGGCCCGGAGCTTAATAACAATTGTGATCGGGGTCCCTTAGCCATTTTTCCTTTATCGTGATTTATTTTGTTATTTATAGACTCTTTGTTTGTGATTTGTAGTAATTCTTTTATCTGGAGTTTTTGGAGGAAAAACTTCAAAACCTAAAATTGGAGGAAAAACTGGATAGGGTAAAATATGTAATGATACGTGGTCATCCAAGGGAAAGACACGTGGAATTCAAGATGGGGATGGTCGAATATAGCTACTTCGCTTGTCACTGGAAAGAATAACGCTCAAATAAAGATATACTAAATGCTTTGCGCCGGGTAGCATTTATTAAGGAATATTCTGCGGCAGCATTAAGGACAACGGCCCGTTACGGAGGATTTGGCATTTATATTTACCGTTACACCTTCATCAATGACCCTCATAATTGACATTAAAGGAGGACAAGATCATAGGACCTCCTTCTCTAGACACAGCAATAAATAGTGAGCCCAATTATCATTGTAAAGGACACAAATTTTCTGACAGACTTATACTACATTCTATACAAAGCTTAATATCATTTACTTTCTTACTTTTGATCTCATCATTGCTGTGCCCGAAAATTCTATTTCCGGGATCGTTATTTCTGCTATTTTATCTACATTCTGAGGCTAAGTATCATATTATTCTTCAATTATCTTATCATTTTTGGATCAAATTAGTGCACTTGTCTAGGAATCACGTATAAATTCAAATGTACCGTTTTACGGATAAAACTGGACAAAAATACTTAATATTTGTAAATTTAAAGAACCATAATATCCTCAAGATAAATAGATAATACGATATGTTACAAAAATAGACGTATCTTCAAAATTTAAGAACAAAACATAAAAGATCTTTGTAGGGTTATTTTTCAAATGATAGGAAGGGCAAATTGGGTTAAAGCCTACCATTTACCAATAGGGAAACTTACACAAATGTCCCAAATAAGTCTTAATTTACCAACTTCTAGCCATTAGTCATAGACCTATCAAAACTAGCCAAATACATATAAAAATTGAAAAACCAAATAAATAAGGTTCATTCTCTCATGAAAAAATCACCTTCCATATTTTAAGCGTGGTTAGCAACACTAGATGCAAGACGGAAAGGAAATTTCATAGATGAGATAGCAAATAAGGTGATGAAACACAATATATATATATATATA
>NW_017674057.1:84795-98987 GCF_001879085.1 Nicotiana attenuata | reverse complement strand
TATATATATATATATATATATATATATATATATATATATATATATATATATATATATATATATATATATATATATATATATATATATATATATATATAATATTTCAAAAATCTAAGCAAAAAAGGAATTATTTCAATGGGTGTAGTTGAAATCCATTGAAAACATATAGATAAGTCAATATACAAAATTTGAGGAAGATTGGAGGTGATTTGGACCGGTTTTATATCAAAATTCGTAATTAAATCGAGTTCAAAAAATGCTTCTGTGTCAATATACAAAATTTGAGGAAGATTGGAGGTGATTTGGACCGGTTTTATATCAAAATTCGTAATTAAATCGAGTTCAAAAAATGCTTCTGCTACACATGTATCACGCATGTATCTCACACACAGGTATACATGGATATACATGTGGTGCACAATTGATACAAATATGATACATATGTGATACACAAATGATACACATATCATTTTTTTTCATGTTCAGTTTTTACTTTGAATTTTCAATTCAAACCACCTCAAAATTTCACCAAATCATCTCAAAACTGAGATTCAAGCTCCTTAAGATGTACCCAATATATTCTAATAACACGCACTCAAAAAAAAGCAAAAAAGTGATTTGTTTTTTTGCTACAAATAGCTAATTGGCTAATATTAGTAATATTTATAAATTGACCAATTTTTGTAATGCACTACTTATAAATAGACATGGCTGGTAGTTTCCCTTACCACTATGCTTAAGCAAGAATGCTGTATATTTCCTTAAAATGGTTATATCTTGTACTAAAAAAGCATTTCAAAATATTGTGAAGCAATGTAAATGTAACACTTGCAAGCAAAAAATCCTATAAGTTAAAAGAATTTTTGAGTAAAATTTCTAATTAAATGGTCATTGGAACTTTACCCTTTAATTTTTTAGACCTAAAAACAGTTTGATGGAACTAACAAATTGGACGATTAGAAAATTGCAGCATTTCACTGGTCAAAACCAAATGGTTAAACGTGAAGGGTACGGGCATGCCTAAATGAATTAAAATCAAACTTTAATGTATTTTAAAAGCATGTCTGGTGAGTTATGAGTGGTGGCCCTTCCCCAACAATTGGGGCCAATTTGTTCATGGGTTTAAACAATTTTTTGACGCATGTACTGCACCAACCTTTCATTATTGTTAAAAGATTTTCTTCTGATCTTTTCGTTTTTTCCCTTTTGGATGCAACGGATGCAAATTTAAGATTTGAATTTTATAAGTTCTTACATCAAGTTTAAGATAATATACAATAATAATTAGGTTTTGCAATCAAATATTTATAGAATTTTTTTTGTATTTCTTAGTAGATGCGTAAAATTATTGGGTTCACGTGAATCCGTACCTTATAAGCTAGCTCCATCTGTATTTTGAAGTAAAATGAGGTGTTTAAAATGTGATTCCGGAATACAACTAGCTAGGTTCGACACGAAAAAATAATCAACGTAGTGACAACGCTTTTTGATAGAATAAAACGACGATTCCGCAGGGAAATTGAGATAATTCAACGGTTGGATTCTTTTTGAGGAATTTTCCCTTTTCTTTGTCCATTTCAGACTCCTTTTTCTAACTATTCTCTTTTATTGTTGTGAAATAATTCTCGGATTTTTTCCATTCATTTTAAGTCAATGGACGGAAAAAATTGTCAATCAAGTAGTGTGGCATATATAGGATTGGAAAAGCAAATTCTATAGATTCGCTATGAGAATTTGATGACCCAACAATTGTTTTCTTCCAAGAGCACAAACAATCCCTTATCAGTTGTGTTGTGTGACAAGTATGGCCACTTACAAGAAAATCGAGATTCTTTCTGAAAGATCGCAAGGGTTAGTACTACTATAAAAAATGGTATTTCTAAGAAAACAATGAGTACCTAATAACGGTTATTGTACATCATTAGATGTGAAAGTTTAATTTTTACTAAGTACTAGTAGTACTATTTTATTCATGTATACTTAGTTTGGAGGGACAAAAACCAGAAATAGCCATTTTTACAACTGGTATTGAAAAATAGCTGCAATTTCAAAAGTAATTGAAATTTAGCCACTTTTATTGTAAAGATAAATTTTGAATAAAAACACTCTTAAAAATCCGGAAATATTTCACCATAATATGCTGGACTTCGAATTTTTTTACACATGAGTTTCCAGCATAATATGCTGGAATTTTATAATGTGCTGGAGTTCCATCATAATATGCTGGAAAATTATATGCAGGAGATCAATAATCCCGCATATTATGCTGGAACTTTCTGTGTGCTGGAGTTCCAACATGATATGCTGGAAGTGTATATGCAAGAGCTCCATAATCCAGCATATCATGCTGGAACTTTCGTGTTTCGACACAACATTCGATAATTTTCAATGACTTCGCAAGCACTGGCTATTTTTCAATTACCAGTTCGAAAATTGGCTAGCCCGTTATCAAGAACATTAGATAGAGTTGGTTGTCAGTTAGTTAAGAAACTAATTGAGGGACCTAAGTGTAAATAAAAGAACTTGAGGGTCATATTGTTAGAGAGGATGAAAGGCACGTGAATCTGTTAAATAGAACAGTGCCCTCCAGAAATCAGTTGTATCATTTCTTCCTCTTCTATTGGAGCAAAAATGCTTTTGTCTTCTTCATCTCTTCTCTTCATTTCTTCTTATAGATTTCTCCAGATTCTTCTCTAGATTCAATTGCATGTTATGAAACTAGAATCATTGAGTGTAGATTCAACAAATTCACATGGTATCAGAGCCTCGGTTGTTGTAATTGCGTAGATCGGAGTACTGTAGTTGCAGAACTTTAAGCTCAGTCATGGCGACAGATGAGATTGCACAATTACCTCACAATCACTCACAGTTTCTTCGAGATTAGATGCACCTGAAATAGCACTGATCTCGTTAAAGCTCACAAGGCCGGAAAACTATGCCCTATAGAGCAGAGCAATGAGGATTGCACTGTTAGTAAAGAACAAGTTAGGGTTTGTGGACGGTACATGTGTAAAAGGATCATAGAAAGGAGAATTAGAGACACAGTGGGAAAGATGTAATGTTGTTGTAGTTTCGTGGTTAAGTAGCACTATAGCTAGTGAATTGGTACCTAGCATCATGTATGCTCCTAGTGCGAAGAAGGCATGGGATGAGTTTAAAGAGAGATTTGATAAGGATAATTTGACTCGAATCTATCAACTTTGGGCTAAGATTGCAAGTCTAAAGCAAGGAACTGAGTCGGTTAACTCATACTTCTCAAAAATGAAGGATTTATGGGATGAATTGGATATTTTACCACCATTACCTTCTTGTGATTGTGAAGAATCGAGGCCCTATGTGGAACATCTAGTGAGGCAAAGATTGCTACAGTTCCATATGGGACTCAATGAGAGCTACAGTCAAGTGAGAAGCAATATATTGCAGAGAAGGCCAGTTCTATAAGTTAATCAAGCTTATGCAGTAGCTGTACAGGAGGAGAGTCAAAGAACACTAGGTGTTGTGGAATCAAACAAGGAACCGCTGACAATGCTAGCAGGAAGGGGTCAGATGTTCAAAGGCAAGAAACAAGGTCTGATTTGCGAGCATTGTGGTTATAAAGTCCACTTGAAGGAGAACTGTTACAAAATAATAAGCTATCCTCTAGATTTCAAAAGCAAGAAGATAGGGCAACTAGGTACATATAAACCTTTTGCTAATAATGCTAACACAGATGCAAGTATTGAAACCAGAAATCAGCCATAAAGAAACTATCTCACAGCAAAACAGTACAAACAGTTGGTAAACCCGTTAGAGAAAACTTCACCGGGAGACAGGAATGCAGGACCATCGAGTTAACCGGATCTTCAAACATGGCAGGTATTATGTCATTGATGTCTAGTGTATCCAATGTATCTGTATATGATTGGATAATAGACTCAGGAGCATCACACTACATAATATTTTGCAAGAATATATTGGATTCCATTAGACCTATAGAATGACAAAGTAGTTTTGGAGTACAAACAACTACAGGAGATAGATCTGAAATCACACATGCTGGAGATGCTAAAATCCTAAAGAATCAGAAAATTAAGAATATTTTATATGTGCCAAACTTTAAGTTCAACTTACTCTCAGTATCCAAGCTGACTAAGGACCTATGCCGCTCTGCATGTTTTTCCATGTTTTTTTGTGTATTTCAGGGACTATACAGTGGCAGGGTGCTGGGGATTGGTAAAAAAGATAGTGGACTTTATATACTTAGTATAAGAGATGTGGTTGTTGGTGGTTCATTTCACAAAGAAGGAGTAACAACCACATTGTGGCATCAAAGGCTAGGACATGCCTCTACACATGCTATGCAACATTTGCCAGATTTGAAGAATAAAGTGAAGCTAGAGATGCAAAAGGACTGTCAGATTTGCCCTTTAGCTAAACAAAGTAGACTGGAGTTTCCTATAAGTAATAGTAGTTCAAACTGTGTATTTCAATTAGTGAATGTTGATGTATTAGGTCCTTACAAGGTAGCAACTTATGATAGAAAATAATATTTTGTTACTTTGGTTTATGGCTATAGTAGATATACCTGGACTTGTTTGCTGCAATCAAAATGTGAAGTTTTTGTTGTGTTGAAAGTTTTTTTTTTTCTTTGGTAAAAAATGAGTTTGGTGAAATGGTTAAGACATTGAGAATAGATAATGGCACAGAGTTTTTCAACAGTCAGTGTATTGAGTTGTTTAATGCACTTAGGATTGTTCATCAAAGCAGTTGTCCATATACTCCACAACAGAATGGAGTGGTGGAAAGGAAACACAGGCATATCCTTGATGTGGCTAGGCACTCAAGATTTAAAGTAATATGCCAATCATATTCTGGGGAGAATGTATTAGAACAGCAGTATACCTCATCAACAAGATATCCACACAGGTCTTAAACAAAAGATCTCCCTATGAATTGCTGTATGGTAAACAACCAAGTATAGATCATTTGAGAGTATTTGGTTGTTTATGTTATGCAAGTACCCTTCCTAGAGGAGACAAGTTTGCTGCTAGAGCAAGAAGGGCAGTAATGATAGGGTATTCAGAGACACAAAAAGGATACAAACATTTTGATTTAGAATCTAACATTTTCTTTGTCAGCAGGGATGTAACCTTTAGAGAAGATGTTTTTCCTTTTCAAGGCGAAGAAGCTTGTCAAGAGGATTTGTTCATTCTTGCACCAGCAGACATGAACACTAATGCACCAAGAACATATGGTGATGGTGTTCCAGCTAACACTCAAGAAGACTTAAGCAATGGAAACATAGAGGAAGAGGCAATCCCTGCTCTTCTCCCTCAACCAAGCCATACAACAACAGATTCATCAGATGCAGATTTGGATGAACCAGCAGGAGTAGATGCAGATATTCCAAATGCATCTGAAGATGTTGTAGCAGAACCTCCAGCCATTATGCAGGAAGCTGAAGCAGATTTGCAGGACCAGCAAGCAGCAACTCAACAATTGCAGTCATTTGAACCTGGTATCAATGCAGAAGCTCCCATCCTTAGGAAATCCAATAGAGGCACAAAACCAGCAATTTGACTCAAGTATTATGTTACTGGCTGGAAGCCATAAGGACACATTGCCTATCCAATCTCCGATTATGTCAACTACACACATTTGCCAGAACACTATCAAGCATACCTCACCAGTTTCTCTGCTCTCACAGAACCAAAGACTTTCTATGAAGCCTCTACAAATGAGAGATGGATTAAAGCTATGCAAGAAGAAATTCAAGCACTTGAATCTAACAAAACTTGGGAGATTGTAGAGTTTCCACCAGAGAAGAAAGCAATTGGCTCAAAGTGGGTGTACAAAATCAAATACAAGGCCAATGGTGAAGTTGACAGGTTCAAGGCACGCTTAGTGGCCAAGGGCTTCTTGACTACCATAAAACATTTTCCCCTGTTGCAAAAATGGTCACAGTAAGGACTGTGATTAGCCTTGCAGCCTCTAAAGGTTGGAAATTATTCCAAATGGATGTAAACAATGCATTTCTTCAGGGTGAT
This sequence comes from Nicotiana attenuata, assembly GCF_001879085.1. Taxonomy (NCBI): domain Eukaryota; kingdom Viridiplantae; phylum Streptophyta; class Magnoliopsida; order Solanales; family Solanaceae; genus Nicotiana; species Nicotiana attenuata. Next base: position 92,961 of record NW_017674057.1, on the reverse strand, counting down.
CTTTATGAGGAGGTCTACATGACTTTGCCACAAGGATTCCATAGGTAGGGGGAGTCTCAGGTTTGCAAGTTACTTAAGTCTCTTTATGGACTCAAGCAGACATAAAGGCAGTGGAATATAAACCTGACTAATGCTCTTACTGAGGCAGGATACATGCAAAGTGTCTATGATGATTCCTTGTTCACAAAGAAGTCAAGAACAAACTTGGTGATCATTTTGATATATGTTGATGACTTGATGATTACAGGGAGCAGCAGTGATATGATAGGGTGAAGTTAAAAGGACCCTACATAAATCCTTCAAACTTAAAGACTTGGGAGAACTAAGGTATTTTTTGAGAATTGAAATTATGAGATCACATAAAGGCATACTACTGAATCAAAGAAATTATGCACCAGAGCTTATATTAGAATTGAGACTCAGTGGTGCAAAGCCTGCAAGTTCACCTCTTGAGCAAAATCAAAAGCTTACTACTATTGACTATGATAAGCATGTAGGACTCAAAGGAGATGAGGAGCTGACAGATATTGGAGGCTATCAGAAGTTGATTGGGAAGTTAATCTATTTGACTATAACCAGGCGTGATATCTACTTTGCAGTACAGGTCCTAAGTCAATTTATGGAACATCCAAAGTAATCACACTTAGAGGCAGCTATGAGAGTGGTGAAATATATAAAAGGGTCACTAGGAAAAGGAATATTATTGAAGAAGGGATCATTAGAAGAGATTACAGCCTATTGTGATTCAGAGTGGGCAGCCTGCCCAAACACCAGAAGATCAGTGACAGGCTATGCTTTTTAGCTTGGTGAATCACTGATTTCCTGGAAGTCCAAGAAACAACAGACAGTCAGTAGAAGTTCTACAGAAGCAGAGTATAGAAGCATGACAGCTGTTAGTGTAGAATTGGTATGGCTAGCTGTTAGTGTAGAATTGGTCTGCACACCCCCAGTGAGCGCAGTCGACTATATATATGGATTGGGCTGCACGCCTCAGCGATATATGGATCGGGCTGCACGCCGCAGCGGTTGTGATGAGGTACCTATTGAGCATGAGTGCTGTTTGCTGAGAGTTGAGTCATGAGTGACTGAGTAGCTTAACCGAGGGGCTATATATATATATATATATATATATATATATATATATATATATATATATACGAGTGATGTTTTGCCTGAGGGGCCTGTTGATGAACTTTCTGTTTTCACTCCTCCTTAAAGTGAGTCTCTATTGAATATGTTGATTAAATTACTGTTTTCACTCCTCTTTGGGCCGAGCCTCTATTGAAAATGTTAAATAAATGTTTTAAACAACTTTCATTTAAACTGAAGTTTTTACAAGGTGTTCGGAATTTAGTCATTGATTTGGCTTTGTTACTCCCACTGAGATTTTTAAGTTATGCGATGGTTATGAATTTCTATTTGCCGAGGGGCCATATACGAACTATGTTTTGGCCGAGGGGCCGATTATGATTTTGTCACTTTCATTATAAATTACGTTAAACTTCTACTGAAACTTTTAGAAAGACATTTTTAAAGGGTTTTTCCTGAAATGGGAGTTGAACGAGATGATTTGATTTGTATCCTATTTGGAAACATGTTGTACCCACTGTGGTGCTATGACGTGGTTTACATGATTTCTTGCTACTCAGACTTTATTTACTTTTATTACTTACTGAGTTGGCGTACACACATTACTCCCTGCACCTTGTGTGCAGATTCAGGCATTCTGAGCTCGGTGGCAGGTTCATCGAAGTTAGCAAGGTAGCTGCCTGGCGTTCGCAGCGCTGCTTTTCTCCCTCCTTATTCTTCCTTATGTACTCTCGTGATTTTTCCCGGCCATGTTGGTCTTTACGTTGCTAGACAGTTGGAGTAGATGCTCATGACTAGTGACACCCCGATGCCGGGCTTGTGTATTTATTCCACACTATTCATTTAGACTTATATTATGAGATATTTGATTAATTAAAGAATAAAACCATGACTTTTATTAAATGATGGTTAATTCGGGAATTGTGTCGGCTGGCCTAGTTTCACGATAGGTGCCATCACGATCGGGTCGGTTTTAAGGTCGTGACAAGTTGGCATCAGAGCCTAGGTTACATAGGTCTCACGAGTCATGAGCAGGTTTAGTAAAATCTCGCGGATCGGTACGGAGACGTCTGTACTTACCCTCTGGAGGCTGTAGAACCTTTAGGAAATTTCACCTTCTTGAATTCTTATCGTGCGTCCTTGATTCAACTTGAAATGTAACTCTTTGAATTCCTTCCACGCATTCGTATGCGCGCATGAGCGCTCAGTACCAAATGTGCATCGATGGCTTGTGATTCCCTGATCGAGGGGCGAGATGTGATCTCTGTGTGTTGATGTTGGGCCAGTCTAGAAGACATGAGGCCGGATTTTGCCTATAGCTTGAGTCCTGAGCTGGTAATTGCGCGAGCACATGTTTTTGGATCTATATGTTCTATTATGTCCCTATTAAGGGGAGTGATGACGGGATAGCTACGTGATGAGGGTGATGTGACTGCGAGAGGTGTTCATATGAATTGAATGAGACGAGAAAGGTCTGCTTTGGGGCAGCAGGAACTATTTGGTGTTTGATTTCTATCGTGATTTGATGTATAGCCCCGAGTTGTGGGTGTTATGAAGGATCTTTTCATGTTACCTAGTTGGGAAGTGAAGTAGATTTCACGTTGTGATATTAGTTTAGACTTAGGAAGATTAAAGGACTACGTAATGTTTATGACGGTGGAAGGGTATAAAGAGATGTTAGTTTGAGTCGAAGCAGGTGGGTTATCTCCTGCGGCTCCTGCGGAGTGTTCTGAAGTTTATGTGATCCTTATGTTGTTGTTGGAAGATCTCCTTTACCAGTGAATTATATGTGTTGCAATTTAAATTTGGGTCGCTTAAGAGAGTGGGCTTGCTTGTTACGAGGGTGAACGCGAGATTTGCGGAAGATTTGAAGTACTAGACGGGCTGTGTTGCACGAGCTTATGGATTGAGTTTAGTCGCACTATGGTATTATGGCAGTAATAGAGTATATTCATTATGAGTTATTGTGTGTTTTGATCCATGGCTTTAAGCCAAGTGGGGGAGTCTGCTATTGGTTAGTTGATTGCATGGTTATGTGCTATGATGGTTCCAGTTTGAGGCGTATCGGTGAGTCAGTTATGGCTTACGGAGGTTGAGGTCGAGGATGGTTCGAGTAAAGGAAATTTCAATAAAGGTTATACTATGCTTTATGGGTGTATGAGAATCACGGAATGACTTGAGTTGTTATTGGTAAAGATGTACAGTGCATAGAACATGAAGTGCTTGGTTGCATTAAGGTGAGGTTACACTCCGGTGTTGGAGTGCTATTGGAGCACAGGTCATCCGGTCCGTTTGATCGGTCTAATTACGGTTTGAGTAGAGTGGATGACTCTCGAGAATGGTTCTAATGGGTTCAAGATTTTACATGTAGTAATTGGAGATTTTCAAGTTGTATATTTGGATTTGGCTAGAAACTCAGGTTTGCATTGGAGGGTGTCAAGACTCGTGGCATTTCTATATCATTATGGAATTCTATATATCAGTATCAGGAAGGTAAAGTAATGGCTTTGGATTCGCATGAAGTTCCTTCAGGGTAGGTATTTTGAATATGGTGCTTTTGGGAATAGTTAAGAGAGAATTCAGCGGCTTACGAGCCTTAGACGGTGTGGGTTTTATGCTTGGGTCTCGGGTGGTGAGTCTGGGTTGAGGATATTGTGGTGTTATAGCAAGAAGGAGTATCAAGTTGAAGGTAAATCAGAAGGAAACTTGGATAGATGGGATAGCTGGTAGTAGGCCGGGTCGGCATGGTAAGGATATGACTAGTCCCTTGGGTGATTACGAGGTAATGAGCTTCTACAGGTGTTTCGCGGCAATGCTCTTGGGTTTTAGTGGCATGCGTAGCTTGGTTGAGTTAGAAGGATTCAGTCCTGACGGTTTAGTTTTGTGCAAATGGAATTCGGAGAGTTCTTGATGGTTTCTACCACGGTTAGAGATGTATATCTGCTACGAGCGTGAGGAGCATGGAACGTATAGTGATTTTCTTCTAGATGGAATCAATAGAAAGTTCTTGGTTCATTGAGTACGTAGTAGTTGTGGCTCGTAGGGGATTATGAAGTTCTCATATTTATCATGGGGTAGCATGGTACATGCGGTATGTTATGTAGGTTTGAGATTTGCATGTGTGAGATCACAGTTCAGTTCTGAAAGGAAGGTCATAAATTCATAGGCAGCAGGGACAATTTCAGGTGACTAGATAAATGAGGCCATTGATTGGTGTGGTTTGATGGGGGTATACGTTCAGAAAGGGCGATGTGTTTGAGTTATGGATACTTCCTGGGTATTGCGGTACTCTCTTGTTTGATCGATCGCTGGAGTTCAGATTTTGCCTTGTGGCACAGGAAAATTTCAGGAGTATTCCTTGAGGATGACCGTGTAATCAGAGAAGTATGGGTATTCAGGCGGTGGAGTTGATACCAGAAATGGTGATTCATATGTCCTAATGGATTTGGAGACTGAGAGTTTGTGCGAGTAGATGGTTTCGTGGTTGTGGACTGTGAAGATGTGAGCCAGCTAGTCGGATGGTAGTATGTGCTATGATTCAGTCATTGTGAACTTTCGGAGAGTTGTGTGTCTGTTGTGAGTGACCAGAGTTGATTTGGGGTCCATTGGTATGCCAATATGGATGCGCGTTCTGCATCGAGTCGGATATGTTGACTCCGAACTGCTATTGTTGGCAGATGTGCCATTCCATTATTGTTGAGCTTATACATGTTCTGGGGGATCTATGAGTCACTCTTTTGTGTTACGAAGAGTTGTGATTTGTTGGTTATATGCACATATGGTGCGGTTCCATTTGGGCTTTATAGCAGTGATCGATTGAGACGGGTATTTGGGTGTTGCATGGTTGATTGCGCATTTGAGATGTTCTCTCGAACTGGTATGACATTACGTCGTTTGTCCTCCATGGTTATGGTGATTTACTACTGGTACTAGACACCAAATTGCACGTGGTTGTTAATATTGAGCATAGTGACTTAAGGTAATTCATGTGGATCAGTGTTTGAATAGGATCGCGCATTGCAGCGAAGTTATCTGGAGGTATGACCCTTCGGGTTGGATTCGTGTGTTCTGTTTCTACGATGTGTGATGGGTTCTCAGCATTGCGTTGTGGTGGTATTGGTGAGCTTGCGGTACAGCTTTTTTATGAGAGTCGTTTTTCATGATTTGAGTACGTTCGGATTGTTGCTTATTGGTGCGCATATTGCACGAGTTGTGGCTTTAGTTTGTATTGATGTGGCATATCACCAGAGTAGTTGTATTGGATTAGATGAGATCGTTGGGATCTATAATGAGTATAAACGGATTTGGTTTCAGCGTGTTGGAAGGATAATATCGGTGTTCGGCTCAGAAATTTCCTATGGTCCTTGCCAGAGGAGAAGTGGCTTCATGAATGGTTGATCTGAGGAATGGTTATGACTTTCTACGTGTTTCATCGATCATCGGCAGTATACGGTAGCGTTGGAATGAGGATTTATTTGATAAGAGGTTTATTATCGATATTCGGGTGTTCTGAGCAACGGCTGTGATCAGAAGTCATCGCTACGAGTGTTTGAGGTTGGTGGTATATCATGTAATTGCATCTGAGGTTGCCGAGATGGTTTGTTACAGCTTGTTCGGGCATATTCAGAGTATAGATGTGAGATTCCGATCTTGTGGATGATTTCAGAAGTGGAAATGTGGTTCTAAGGTTTATGGGCTAGGTTGGATTGTGGAATTACAGTTACATTGTGTTATCGGACCTATATGAGATAGGGTGACATGGGATCACGCCCGAGTATCTACATGGTAAGGTTATACAGCGACTTGTTGGCTTTTGGAACAACTATGAACACGTTCGAGGACGAAAGTATGTTTAAGTGGAGGTTCGTGATAGATTTAGGCTTGAATTGGTGAAATTGGAATTTTGGCGTTTTCCGGTTGATAGGTGAGACTTTGATATAGGGGTCGGAATGGAATTCCGAAAATTGGAGTAGGTCCGTTGTGTCATTTGTGACGTGTGTGCAAAATTTCAGGTCATTCAGAAGAGGTTTGATAGACTTTTTGATCGAAAGCGGAATTTGGAAGTTTTTGGGATTCTTAGGCTTGAATCTGATGTAATTTGGGTATTTTGATGTTGTCTTGAGCGTTCCAAAGGTTGGAACAAGTTTGAATGATGTTATGGGATATGTAGACATGTTTGGCTGAGGTCCCAAGGGCCTCGGGTGAGTTTCGAGTGGTTAACGGCTCAATTTTTTGACTTTGGACTTGGCAATTTTGTTGGTTTTTGTTGCAGAGATTTTTTTGTTCATCGTGTTCGCGTAGGGTGCATCTCGTTCGCGAAGGGGGTTTTGTGTGATGATAATTTAGTTCTACGCATTGGCGAAGGTGAGGACGCGAACGCGAAGGTTAAGGAAACATGTGCATCGCGGACGCGTGATTGGGGTCGCGTTCGCGAAGAGGAGTGAGGTCGTTGGGCACCCCAGGCCCTTGTGCTATGCGTTCGCGAGATTAGTATCGCGTTCGCGAAAGGGCTGGACTGGCGAAGCATCGCGTTCGCGTGGTTGCTTTCGCGTTCGCGAAGGGTAAGGTGGCGAGGCAGTGTAAATTGTGCTACGCGAATGCGAGAGTGAGGCCGCGTTCGCGAAGAAGGAAATAATATCTGGGGCAGAATGTTTAAAAGTGGGTTCCGCAATTTTTGGTCTATTTCCTCCATTGTTGAGCGATTTTGGAGCTTTTTGAAAAGGATTGAAGAGGGAATCGAAGAGAAACACTTGGAGGTAAGATTTTTGAACTCAATACTCGATCCTATGTTGATTCTTACTTGTTTAAACATGAAATTAGTGGAATTTAAAGCCTAAAATTGGGAAATTAGGGCTTGAAATTGGAGAGTGTAAATTCGGGATTTGAAGGGCCATTTGAGGTCCGATTTTGATGTTCTTGGTATGTATGGACTCGTGGGAGGATAAGGATTTCATTGACGTGATTTTTATCAGATTCCGATATGTGGGCACGGGGGTCGGGTTTGGCCAATTTCGGGATTTTTGTTGTAATTTGATTATTTTCGCGTGGGCTTCATTCCCTTAGCATATATTGATGTTGTGATGCTGTTTTTGGATAGATCCGACGCGAGTTGAGGCCGAGTTGGGAGGCAAGGGCGTCGCGGAGCAGTATTTCATTCGGTTTGAGGTAAGTAATGATTGTAAATACTGCTTTGAGGGTATGAAACCCCGGATTTCACATCGTTGTGCTACTTTGAGGTGACGCACACGCTAGATGACGAGCGTGGGGTCGTGCACCATTGGGAATTATGACTTGGTCCATCCAGTACGACTATTAACTCGCGTATTTTACTTGAAAACTATTTGGTATTGTTATATTTTGAAAAATATTATTGTGTTTGGGGCTAAATGGCGTGTCTGGGCCTTGTGCCGATTGTTTGGACCCTTAGGGGCTTTTACTACTGTTTTTCCTCACTGTTTTGTTTAATGTTTACACTCAGTCATGCTGTGTTTTACTGATTTTCTTAACTCATCCCTATGTACTCAATTTTAATACTATAAATGATATTCTTGAGCTGAATGACCTGTTTTACTGATAGTCCGAGTGACTTGTGAGGTTGATGGCTAAGAGAGGCCGAAGGCCTGATTATGAGGTTAATGATTGAGAAAGACCGAGGGTCTGATTGTGAAGTTAATGACTGAGAGAAGCCGAGGGCCTGGTTGTGAGGATCATATATTTATGGATCGGGCTGCACGCCGCAGCAATATAAATATATATATGTATATGGATCGGGCTGCACGCCGCAACAATATATGGATCGGGCTGCACGCCGCAGCGATATGTTGGATCGGACTGCACGCCGCAGCGATATAGCGCTTGGGCTGTAGGAGCCCTTCCAGAGTCTGCACACCCCCAGTGAGCGCAGTCGACTATATATATGGATCGGGCTGCACGCCGCAGCGATATATGGATCGGGCTGCACGCCGCAACGGTTGTGATGAGGTACCTATTGAGCGTGAGTGCTGAGTATGAGCGTTGTTTGCTGAGAGTTGAGTCATGAGTGACTGAGTGGCATGCCCGAGGGGCTATATATATATA